>NC_041355.1:17847561-18130061 GCF_900634415.1 Cottoperca gobio
TGCACTTGTAGGTTTAGGTGTAAGCTTAGTGAAAACATCACACCGGGCACTTTGTGGAGGTTATTCAGCCCCTGCATGCTCCAGCTTTAATCACTTATTGTACACGGATTTATGGCTTTAGGTGTGAATGTGTGACTGCAAGTTGGAAAATGAGGCTAGCTGGTGAAGTAAAGGTTAGGTGTGTGTGTGTGTGTGTGTGTGTGTGTGTGTGGTGGCTGGTTGGGGTGCTGGTTGAAGATAAGGCCTGCCCTATGCCTGAGAGCGAAAGAGACGGTGTGTGTAAGCCCTTGAAGCCTTATCCTGACACACCTCCCACCCCCACCTCTTCTCCATCAGCCCAGCCCAACACACACACACACACACAGTGAGGATTAACCCCGTCATGTAACATTTCAATGGGCGAGCTTTGGAGACGCACACACACAGGATTAACCCTTGTGTGTCCATTTCCATGGATGGTTCTTAGCTTCGCTCCGGTTGTGACAGCATTGACTGCTTGTGTTGCCATGGCTACAGGGCCAGCGAATGTAAGATAGGCAAATCCACATAAGTCACCCACAACAGACACTCTAAGCTACTACTGACTACACCTCCCCCTGGTACTAGACACACAAAGATGCTGCCAAAAGACTGACAGGAGCCTCGTGAGCTGGGAAGTGCTCATGTTTTCAAGCTTACCATGGTCAAACCAATGTACATAAACTCAGCCCGAGCATCTTTGTTGCTGGTCGGGTGAGAGACGGGCCTTATAGCAGCTTATCCTCTCTACATGTGTGGTACTGGTAGAAACTGCACTTCACCATACTCCAGATTTCTTCCAACACGAGAGTCTGCAAGGAGGTCCGCATTCGAGTTGTCGTCTTAATTTAGCAAATGTGAGGTAGTTATGTTCCGAGTCCGCATATCCAGACGGAAAAGATCTGCAAATGTGTCAGAATGAAGCGACACCCTCTGTCGCGGAAAAGCAGAAAAGTAAACATACAATGAAAGATCATTATATCTGGCTTGACCGTCTCAGATATGTCCGAATATCGCAGACAATGGAGAAAATGGTTTGATTTTGAGTAAAGTGTGTTACTGGACTGAGATGATTGGGGTGGAATGGATGTTTGACTGATTGACTAAATGACTACATGGATGATGAATCAAATCAGTGTCATTACATTAATACAGATGAAGAATTTACTTTCATTTATTATTGTTATTTCTATCTTTGCATTATTAGTATTCAACTGAATATTGAAAGCAATAAATATTATGCAATTAATTATGTGGAAAGAAACCTTGTGGAACTGACCCTTGAAATGCACCCCGCAAACTAAAATTAATCTGAGCACTCATCTATAAAATACATTTTTCAGTTTTGTATCATATTAAAGTGAATAAGTTTAAGTTTAAGCTATATTTAACCTATCAGTTATTACCTATGTGCTCAGAAAGCCTGTAAACTGTTTCCACAGAGCGGCTCCCAAGAGCAGCTTAATTTGTTAATAAATCATTAATGAAACGTTGTATGTTCACTCCCTGTGTAGATGGGTGTATAAATCAGAACCACGTTCATGCTGGTGGTTGCAACGTCCCTGAATATTTGAGGTGGCGGGGAAAAGCACTTCCGTGTTTGAAAGGAAATTATTTTTCAACCTTGATATGGGATCACCTGTCAAAAATGCTTTAGAGATAAATAATGTATATCAAAAATTATGACATACACTTGTATAAATATATGAAAGAAACTACTGACCTAATACGGCTTGTTCTTTTTATATCTCAACCTTGGCCATATGGGTGAGTCCTCGCTGGCTGTGATCTGAATATCTGATTATAATTTGAGGCGATTTAAGCAGATTTAAAGGCCTATGGGATTCTCCTTTTGGCTTAGTGCTGAGAGAGAGAGAGAGAGAGAGAGAGAGAGAGAGAGAGAGAGAGAGAGAGAGAGAGAGAGAGAGAGAGAGAGAGAGAGAGAGAGAGAGAGAGAGAGAGAGAGAGAGAGAGAAATGAATTTGCTGGTCTACCTTTGGAGACAGTTCAGTGTGCAAACACAATTGATTGTAAAAAAAACCAAGTCTGTTATCCGAACATGAAAGTTAATTTGTTGGATCTACTTTTAACTGATCAGGCTGCTGCATCAGCTGTGCATGGATGACCCTGCATGGATGGACCCATAGTGTATAATACATATGACCAAGGTCTTGTCTGTCACCATCTCAGTTCAGTTGTTGATGTGCACTAATTAGGCAAACATGAAAACCACTTTGCAGTCAGTGTGATGTTTATTTCCAAACACACTTCCACTCTGCTGCATTAGGCCAATTCTCATCTGTGTCAGTTACAAAGAAGGGATGGGATGTTAGGGAGGAGGAAGGAAGGGAAAAAAATGCTTACCAGACAACCTTCATGTGCAGTTGTGCATTAGTGGGGGGAGGAGGAGGAGATAAGGGGGAGAGGGCGGCTGGCGGTGCTGGGCAGAGGATAGAGGAGCAAATGCATTGCGGAGGGAGAGGAGGAGGAGGGCCTACAGCTATTGTTCATGTCCTCCCGTGAACAAAGGGCTCATCTGGGTCCGTATGTAAACCCACAGCAGGCTTCAGCCCACTGACAAGGCCTCATGCGGGACAAAACATAACCGATCGACTCCCGCAATTTAGGCCATATTCCGTTTCAGTCTTTCAGCGGTTTGAGGATATTTTTTCATTGATCCTATTCAGGGAGACGTATTGTGTTGGTACGTTGCGTCCAGCCAACCGCCGTCCAGCGGGCCTATCCGTTTTTACGCACGGAGCGTACACACGGTCTATCATCACGGATCTGTAAACATCAATTTTCTGATTGGACTTCTTTGCAGGTAAAGGGTCGCTTTCCAAAAACACACACTTTGGCTGCAATGTCTAGCTGCTGTAGCGATTAAATGAGGTATACGAGCCGCCGTGGTTGTAATTTCTCGTCTTATTTCGGTGCTTTCTCGTTGAAAAGGGATTTAACGCTAAGGCGTTAGCAAGTCGGCTAACCCCAGCTAACTGTAACTGTTTCTGGCTTGCTAACGTTAGCTTTCCGTGCAGGCCTACAAGGCAGTGTTGTATACAGTCAACATTTTGGTGGTTTAGGATGTCGAGTTTATTGGTCGTGTTTGTTCTGTGTTTACATGGCTGTCTGGCTTGTTAAAATGAGTGCTGGTGGGCATTATGTAGCGAGGTTCACTCGTCATGATATCACCTGTTTAACGTTTGAGCCTAGCTAACAGATAAGTGTTAGCATTATGCGCTTGCTGCCTCTCTAATTGCCTTTGTAAGCAGACAACTCCACGTCAAATGCGCTTCGACTGTTAAAGTTATGAACTACACAGACGTTAAAAACAACACTTTAAGTGCAGCTTGATAAATACAACTTTAGGTTCATGTCGTTCTTTGTCAAATGTTTGCTAACGTTAGGTTAATGTTTCAGTATAACACAGCTATCGCCAATATTCCGTTTGGATAGGCTACTTGTCTCCACAATCATGGTGGCAGGAGTCCTAAACCACTACAGGTTACTCTCATTTAAAGGAGACTTTGTAAAGCTGAAAGGATTTTTGTGTTTGGAGTTTCTAATTAAATCAAATGTTTGCAGTGTTTTTGACATCCATGTTACTCAACATTTGAGGTGAGATTTGTTCTGAGAGTGGGCTGACCATTACTTGAAGCTTCAAGATAATGTGCATGTATAATGTACATATGTATATGGTGTAATGTGTCTACTTGTAGAGGAACATGATTCCCAGTGGAGGAAGTGGAGTCCAGCTGATGTGATTGTGACTCCCTGTCATTAACCGCTAACAGGAGAGGAGATGAGCTAATGGAGCTCTCAACAACTAATGGACACATAACCATCGATTATTTATTTATTTATCAAGCCCATTTGTTTTCCTCTGGTGGTGCATCCAGCCCATAGCATAAAGCAGTGCTGGCCCACACAGTAAACAACTTGTTTTTACACTAAGTGAAGGCAGGGCTTCAAGTGGATGGAGGTTGGATGGCTTTTTCTTTTACCATGTAGATGGTGCGACTCTTGTTTTGAAGATCTGTGGTCCTATTCCTAGAAAACCTTTCTTGCTATTTATTTACCTCTAATCTATAAGAGCTATGTAGCTATTGGCATACAAACGGTAGGAATCTAGTCGAATAGAAAGCAGATGTAATTCCTCATCTTAGAGATAGGCTGCTGTTTATTTAAGAGAGGATTGGTTTTAAATGGATGCGAATGTAATTTAGGAACACCAACCTGATGCGTATCAGTGTGGCCCCTAAGGTCAGTGTTGGGCTGTCTGTCAATCTCATGACAGTCTGTCTTTTTACATCAGCACACTGTTAGTGTTATTGCAGCGTCTTTAACCAAAATACAGCAAGAGCACTAGTGAATCCATAATGTTGGAAAAAGTCTGCTTCTTCTCACGTCTTCTCACAGAGTAGAGGCTGTTTTAGTCTAAATTATTTTACCTTAATCTATAAATATATATTTCACATCACTGCTGTGTTCTCAAACCACAGTTTCCCCTGCTTAAAGATATCCTACTAATACAATTAAAGCTTATCTCTCCCTGACTGTGTCTGGTAGATATATATCTTTTTCATACATACTTAATATGCAGAGACAAGACAGAGAGACATTAATGAGGCGGGGCTTCACCATGGTGACGGCAGGGGTCGTGACCTAGAGGCCGACACGCCTGGATGGCCTTTATTGGAGAGCTGGGCAATTAGAGTAGAACAACGGTTGCAGCAGTGTGTGTGAGAGAAAGATTCATCAGTTGTTGTTTTTTTATGTGGGTGTGAAAAGTCAGTTTTGGTATTTTATGGTTATGGAGTTGGATGGCAGCAATTTCTGTAGGAGTGAAGCAGCAGCACATTGTTTAAAGGAGGCTCCTCCTCAGCATGTTGTTGTTTTGTGTCTTTATGAAACAAGATTGGTGTATTGGGGATGCCATGTGAATGAGTGCAGCCAACTGATACTGGATAGTTCAGGCTGTATGTGCCTTCTCCCTCACATGATAGTCATTCTTTGTAAGTGTCACTCCAAAAGTAAATATAATTATCATTAGAAGTACCACTGTAATTCCCAAGGACGTAGCAACTCCTGGTACCATCTTCTATGTTCTCTCATTTATGTTCTTTCTCGTTTGGCTTGTAATTTAGGCCTTTATTTACAGCTTGGTCAACACACAATGTGCTGAAAGGTTTACACTGTCAATCCTCACATTTGTGGCTTAATAAATACAGTATTTATTACCAGATTTGAAATATTATTCATTTTTCATCTAATTTAGCTTTCACACATCAGGATTTCATTTGCCATTATCTGTAAGCACTAATGTCTAACATTTGATGTAACGTCTGAACCTGTAATATAAAAATGAAACCCATTTATGTTCTTTCTTATTTGTCTCTCCTCTCTTCTAGGCTGTTCCTCCAAGTCATTCAAGCTGTACTCCCCCAAGGAGCCCCCCAACGGTAGCACTTTTCCCCCTTTCCACCCCGGCACCATGCTGGACAGAGACGTGGGGTGAGTTTTATGTCCCTGTTTTCTGTCTGTTTTGTGTATCTGCTCTGGGTTAAGAGTTCAGCTCCAGCCTTTAAACATCTTCCACAGGTGCTTTTATTATTGCATGCCATGTTTACATAGTCTTGCAAATCCAGCCTCAATATCATGAGTTTAATTTCCTCAACAATATGTTGGTCTGGAAAACATCCTCTGGTAATCGATTCAACTTGGCAGCTGGTAGTCGGACCATTCAGCAAACGGTAGAAAGCAGTTTAGATGCTGGCAACAACAAACGGAGCTGTATTGTGAATTTAGCAGTGAATGGTTGTATTTATTCGAGAGGTTCACAAACAGGGCTGTCATAAAATCAGATTTTCACTGGACGGTTGTTGTGGCCAAAATAATTCGGAAGAGAATTTGAAAAAAATGCTTTTAGTCAAATTCATATTTCTATGTATTTATATCATTTTTACCCTTTTTTTTTAGGAAATTAATTATATTCAAAATACGGAGGGATCGTCTGTCACCATAACTGCACAAAAGTTTATTTTTATTATCCGCTGACCTTTTACAGGATATACAGTATTATCATGTGTATTATTAACATGATATCAATAATTACTTTTCAGCCTTTTCACTTCCAGAACAAACACTCAAAATATTTTTTTAGATTAACTATATATAATTATTTTCAGTGCACTGTTTGTTTGATCGTCAATGTTTCCAGGACAGCCACTATGTTTTAAACCAAAATCCAGGTACAGCCCAGGTAGTGTTTGTTTTGGTCCAGTCACGTGCACCGACTGGACACTCGTACTCCGCTTTAATGGCAGTGTCACTTTGTATATCTAATTTTAGTGTAGCTTACAGTTTGAAGCACATGCTGGACGGACACCCCTGGGTTTATTGGTGATATTTTAGCAAAAGAGGGCGCTTGTCGTTTTGTGAGAGGTTGATCAAATGGCCCATATGTTTTAGTGAAGTGTCCTTTTAGCCACCCACTATCCAGGAAAATGCCTGTTGAGTTACCGTGACTAAAGAGAAACTTGTGGACCGGCTGTGTAAGGCTAATGTTTAATGCTAAAATGTACTTGTCTTGACTTGTCGGGCTCTGTAAGGTTAGAGGGGTATACCTCTGCAGTATTGGGTGCTGTGCGTCAAAGCTTGTCTTGCAGCAAGCAAATCGGGGTGTGTGTCAGAAGTGTTGTTATTTACAGTCTCCTTGTATCATCCAATTTGTGCCGTGTTTGGCCTGCGTCCCAGAGTCGTAAAGACAGACAAACTGCTGGAGGAGGGCATATTAGCACTATAGCTGAATGTAGTAACCTCTCTGTCTCTTGTTTCTCCAGTCCTACCCCGATGTATCCTCCCACATACCTAGAGCCCGGCATAGGGTAAGACTGCATTGTTTCCCTTTATCTCCAGCTGGTGCGAAAACGGCAATAATAACACAAGTAAAGATTAGGCCGTGGGAAGTTGTGCTCTTATCTCGCTTTTAAAAGAGATTTTGTATTTAGTCTGTGACCAGGCTAAACTAGGTCCGTATGCAGCATATACCTAAAAGCATTGAAGCACTTACTCTTTCAAAATACCTCAAGCTAACTGTTCTCGACCCCTTTCCTGTTTTTGTTTTCTCCTCCACCTGTCATTCTATAATAGGAGGCACACACCATATGGCAACCAGACAGACTACAGAATATTTGAACTCAACAAACGGCTACAGAACTGGACAGAGGTTTGTTGGCGCACACGTTCATATTTAAAAACAATCCAATGATTGTTTGTCACTAATTATTTTTCCTCTCTTCACTCTGTAGGAGTGCGATAACCTGTGGTGGGATGCATTTACTACAGAGTTTTTTGAAGACGATGCCATGCTGACCATAACTTTCTGTCTGGAGGATGGACCCAAACGTTACAGTAAGAAACAAAGTCACTGGAACATATTACCTCTGTTTCATACATATACCGCCACTTTAATCCAAAATCCTCAAGGCACAAAAGGACTGCATATTATAATTTGACAGTTCCTCCTGTCTCATGCCCCTTTTTGTTTTCTCTCCTCTGAAGCAATTGGGCGGACGTTGATTCCAAGGTACTTCCGGAGTATATTCGAGGGCGGTGCCACTGAACTCTACTATGTGCTGAAACATCCCAAGGAGTCCTTCCACAATAACTTTGTCTCCCTTGACTGTGATCAGTGCACCATGGTCACCCAGAATGGAAAGCCCATGTTTACACAGGTGCGTGTTTGCGTCTCTAGCCGTTATTGGGTCCACATCTTGTTTTTAAATATGTGTGACTATTTCTGTCAATTTATTAGTAAGTCTTACAATAAAAATCCCTTTCAAATTGTTAAGAAATAGAAACTTTTTAGCTTGAGACTCATGAACAAAGGGACTGCACACAATTTCACTAAAACAATGCAAACATTTGAAACGAGTGCAAAACACGGTTTTTAAAAGCCGCTTTAAGTTCCCCTCTTACCATAGGGTTGCATACCTCCTTGAAGGGTCATTGTGGGTTAAAGCCTAAACCTAAGTCTAAGACCTTTACACACAGAGGGCGTGAAGAATAAATGACAACTTTCGATGACTTTTCATTCTGTTTAAACCCATTATTCCTGCAGAGTTTCATATAAAGATAAGGCTACTCTAATATTAGTATGATTATTTGTAGAATTAGATTCAAGTGGTGGCTGCGTAGTAGTGACACACAAGTCGACCTGCGGGCTGGCCGGGTACGTGTGAGCTTACTAGAAAATATCACACATTTGGGCGAGCTGTCGAGTGGACAATTATGTTAATTAAAGAAAGTTTGATTCAATATAAAAAGAGTAACTCATTTAATCAGTTGAATCACTTTATTCAAATGTTATAAGTTGATAACATCATAAAATATGACGACAGACTTTTGAAGATTCATAAAAAAACCTCAATAGAAGCTTTGAGTGAAAAAAGAAAAAGACGTACGGTACAGCCCAAGATTCAACATGATGCCCTATTTTCTTCGGTGTAGCATTTACCCGTCTCTGTACAGATTACAAGGAGTTGAACTGCTACTGTATACTGACCTGAGTCCTCTGAACTGTTTCAGGTGTGTGTAGAAGGGCGCTTGTACCTGGAGTTCATGTTTGACGACATGATGAGGATAAAGACGTGGCACTTCAGCATCAGACAACACCGTGAACTCATCCCCCGCAGTATACTGGCCATGCATGTGAGTAGAAGTGTAGGAGTATTTGGAGTATGTATATAGTGATGTGTATGAGTGTCAGCGACGTAATCCGTCCCCTATATATGTCTCAGGCCCAGGACCCACAGATGCTGGACCAGCTGTCCAAAAACATAACAAGATGTGGCCTGTCGAACTCCACCCTCAACTACCTCCGAGTAAGACACAGACACACACTTTTTAAGAAAGAGAAAAACCTCAAAAGTATAGCTTCACCCGACTTAAACATTTCACAAAATAAATGGAACTGTTGAGAATGATCAAATATGTGCTGTTCACTGATGATTATTTGTTTCCAACAAATTTGAAGTTGGTCTGCGTTGTCAATGTTGTCAGGGATCTGGGGCCTCAGCTATCGATACATTTAGTAATCTGTTACTCTACCAAATATTCCATCGATTAATCAAGTCATTTAAATAATAAATAATTTTGCTTTATTAAAAAGCAATGTTAAATATACAATAAAGAAAATAAGACTTGTCTCTTAAAATTAACTAATTGGTTTACTTTTCTGAAAAATCTTAATTTTTAATGCTGAAATTGTATATCTGTCAAAACTAAACCCATTTAGTACATTTTAGCACTAAACAAAGTTTCTCATGGAATCGTTTTGGGCCTACATCGTCTACATTTTGATCTTTTTTTGTTGCTGCTTGAAAGGTTCTATGTAGAGAGCTTTTGAGCAATGATGCCACTGAGCAATGTTCGACTGGAACTACAGGTCCACTCTTGTTTACAGATGCTGCAAAAGTCACAACCTCAAGTTGGCAAATGTAAAAGTGGTTCATGTCATTGTTGAAACTGTTCTCACTTGAGATATGTTTACTTATTTGTTTCCTCCTTTTTTTTTTATGATCAGATTTTCTAAACCGACAAGTTCAAGTCCAAAGATGAAGTCATTTTAGCTGAACACCAGCTAACAAGGATGACCTGGAACAGTGTGTGATCTCTTAACTGTTGCGTCTGTTTGTTCTCTCCAGCTGTGTGTGATTCTGGAGCCCATGCAGGAGCTGATGTCCAGGCACAAGACATACAGCCTCAGCCCCAGAGACTGCCTCAAGACCTGCCTCTTCCAGAAATGGCAGAGGATGGTGGCACCACCAGGTAGGTGTACAACATGCACAGATAAAGGCACACACAAACACATCAACTCCCAGGTAATGTATCTGTAACCCTCTTTCTTCATTCCTTTTCTGCAGCTGAGCCATCAAGACAGGCGCCGAACAAACGGCGGAAGCGTAAGATGTCAGGTGGCAGCACCATCAGTGGAGGAGGAGGAGGAACTAATAATAACAACAACAACAAAAAGAAGAGCCCTGGCAGTGGTTTCCCTCTGTCCAGCCAAGTTCCTGTGAGTACATCGCTGCTCTCTAGTGTCAGCACTCTGCTATTACACCACCAAAACTAAAAGCACTGAACATTGAAAGAATACAGGAACATGTAGGAGGCATTGAATGCCTGTTAAAAAAACTCATGACATCTGGACTAGTTTTTGATAGAAGGCGTGTGGGAGATGCATAGTCTAATGAGACCGAATTAAGCATGTTGGATTTGATATTACATTCTTTGTTTGGTGTAATAAGCCAAAGACTGTGCGTCAGACAAAGCACTACAGCATGGGGGGGTGGGCTTGTGAGAGAAGCCGTAGAGCCATAGGGTAAATGTATATGTGTACAGGAAAGGGGATCAGTTAACCCTCACTTTTACATGACGGCTGCTACACCCATTCCTCTCCACTAAAACAATTTATTGATGTCTCCTCTTCTTGCTTTGCATCTCAGGATGTGATGGTGGTGGGAGAGCCCACACTGATGGGAGGGGAGTTTGGCGACGAAGACGAGCGTCTGATCACACGGCTGGAAAACACGCAGTTCGACGCGGCCAACGGCATCGACGACGAGGACAGCTTCAACAACTCTCCGGCGCTGGGCTCCAACTCGCCCTGGAACAACAAGGCCCCCTCCAGCCAGGAGAGCAAGAGCGACAACCCCACCTCACAGGCATCGCAGTAGAGCCCAGAGCCCCGCAACCTTAACACAAACCCCTCTCTGCCACTCCTCAGACCCCGACAGCCACGAGTGCAACATCAACAGCCCGCTCGCCAACCCAGACATCACTGTAGAGCTCAGATTCATCACACACAGGAGTTCCGACGGGGCTCAGCATGTCTCAGGCAACGTCACTGAGCCATTGCTGTGACTTCCCCATATTTAGACGCCGTGTCCCACCTCTGTCTCCCTTCTCCTCATCTCGCACTCAAAATGTCTCATCTGCTCTCGCTAATTTTCAGTCACAACAGCGACCGGGTAGATGTGGCCGAGGAGGCGCAGGGATTTAATCCAGGAGAGAACTGTGCACACTAAACTATCCATACTGAAGTTCACACGTAGGAAGGGGCGGGGTGGAGCGGATGGTGTCAGCGGGGCTTCGACATGGTGGCGAGTTGCTTAGGGACCACTTGTCCACCCGTCATCTAAACATGGCTCTCAATTCTGGTCTGCTCTGTTGACGCACAAGTCACTAGTAATGTTTGTTAATAGAGTATATGTGTGTGCGCGTGTGTGAAATGTGTGAGGAGCGAAAAAGAGGCAGTCTGAGCTTATTGGTGGCTTTTCTGACGCAGACGGACCAGAATTTAGAGTCCGTCTATAAAACCATTGAAATTCACACACTTGTAGGAGAGCTGAAATGTGGCACTAGGGAAACATTATACATACACACACACACATACACACACACATACACACACACAATTGAAGGATTCTGAGTCCCCTAGTGCCAGAGCCATCTCTGATTAGACTACAACGGATGCAGTCTTTCAAACAGAGCATTTACAACACACACATGCACATACACACAGTTACACATTTTAAGAGTTTTTATACAGTATATATTTCCCTAGAATGTTTTTTAATTTGTATTAAACGCCTTCATTTCAATTGTTACTTTTTTATTTTCTACCAATACTGAAAAGCTACAGACCAAGGAGCAACACAGGACTTTTATCCCTTCCCCCTCTAAAATATATTGTTTTTATCTTTTATGTTTATAAAAGAGAAATAATTTAGTGTGGATGTTTTTATTTTGTCTTTTCGTTCCTTTTTTGGAGATTTAAATTTTTGTGTATTTGTGCTTGTATATTTAAGGTAGTAGCAAAGTTCTGTCTGACTGTAATAAAATGTATTCTTACTTAGATTTACCTAAAGCCATCCCGATCTAATGTAAAGAAACAAAAATAGGAAAAAGGAGAAAAAACACTCATGACCCCGTCCCCTCTATCTTCCAACCTGCTCTTTCCTCCTCCCTCTTTTTAAAACTTGTGTAAATGAAATTACAAAACCTCCGGGGGTACAATGGCACCATGGAGCGATGATTTTACTGTTTTCAGTTGATTTTCTTTTTTTGTATTTATTTTGAAAATTTTAGAAATTCACACATGTATTTCATCTATACAGGAAGTGATTTTTCACTCAACATTCATCACAGTTTTGTGTACTGCATCTTTCAACTTGATGTCAAGTGAATGTGCTCACTGAATTTTAGTTAACCGGTGAATTTCATATTTCATCACTGGCTAAAATTGATTATTTCTTTTTTTTTAGTTTTTGTCTAAATTGCCTTCATTTGTGCCGTGTCTTTCATAACCAACAGAATGATACCATCCATCATCCAGACATCTTCTAAAGCCAGCTTAACATTAAGTTCAGTCGTCATATTGGGTAGCAATGCCGAGTTTGTAAAGTCTGATAAAACAGCTGAAGCTCTATTTGTTTTGTACATTTCCATTTCGTTACAGTTGATTCCAGCAACAGTTATGACTGAGTTTGAATGGTGACTTGTACCTTTTCCAATCCCTGTAGAAAGAAATCATTGTTTGATATATATTTTTTGATTTGGTTAGTTTCTGCCCTTGATAATTAATGTATGGTACCAATAAAAAGATACATTTTCACTTTAAAAGATTGTTTTGTAATTATTGCAGCACATCTGATAAATGTTGGGGATAGTCAGTCTGGGTTTTGATTGCTTAAAGTTTTTTAGAGTGTTTCAAATGGCTGTTAGCATAAACTCGGGACATAGGTCACCAAAGTAAGCTGGTCTATAGCGTTATGTATACTGTGAACGCTCGCACTAGCAGGTCACGTGTGAACGAGCTTTAAGATGCCAAAACATGTACTTTGACCAACATTATAATGTTCCGATTTGAATACATAAGGAACGCTACAGGGAAGCTACACAGTGATCTAAAATAAAGAATGTGCCTTTATTTTTGCTTTGTAGTTCTTAAATATTGTACCCTAATTTGTCAGTGAGAGTAAAAAAAAAAAAGCACGGACAAAAGTGGTCCATCTGAAGCTGAGGGTAACCTGACTTTTAGCTTCAAGCTTCAAAAACACAGGAACCTACAAATCCCATAATGCCGCTCTATAGTTAGCATGTTTGGTGCTTGCCCATGTCCTTCAGACTTCAGCCCTGGTCTGCAGAACAGCCTCTCCTTTAAAAAATTAGTAGTCTGCAAGCAGAGGCCCAGATGACCCTGATGACATCAAGGATTACTTTTTTCATAGCTACAGAAAACAAACTGTTTTCAGAAGCTGAGCAGTACTACTTTGTTGTGAGTAAACCGACCTTGAAGTTGTGACCAGAATGAGAGAGGAAGGGAGAAAAAAAACGTTCGGGTGCTTTTCCTCCCTTTTCTTACCGACTGCAGCACATCACTCTTCTTTATCTCACCTTGATACAAACCCCTCTGTGCAGTCACATCCCCCTGCAGTCTGTTGTAACCTGTCGGGGAAGTTTAGCTGAGATCACACAAGCTTCAGGCTTTGCTGCTGGGTATCCTGGCGCTCCTCAAATCTTGTCCTTAAGGCACAGAGGCCTGCTAGTATTTGATCCTACAGGGTAACTAATTGCACGTGTTGATCCAGCTCTACATCAGTCCTTGAATGAAAACGACACTCAGGATGGAAGAGCCCCTAAGGACCCGGGTGCAGACGAGCGCTCCAAGGCCTTGCCTGTGGAACAGATTCTCACTTTAATTTATGATACTGCACATCTTTTCTCATTTTAATGCTATGTTTAAGGTAAAATAAGCCTTTTCCTTGTGCAGCTCTAGAGAGCAACCAACAATTCTGTCGCTGAGGTGCAGCGAGGTGTGTCATATGCGTGCATGTAACGTTTCACTGTCTCTGCTTTGTTTGTTTGTTTGTGACAGCCAAGAAAGAGCACATGCCTTTGGTGGTAAGGTTAGTTAAAATCATTGATGGCAAATCCCTTCTTTATCCTGCCTGTATCAAAAGCTTACAACAGTCAAGGTAATTGAGACGTGTCCCTTCTCTTTACAGAAGTCAGGTCAGTTTAGTGAATAGCAAAGGGACTCTCTTCAGGTCTCCATGTCTAATGTCAGCCTGTCTCACACATACATCCACCTGCCAACTATCACGCTTTCTCTTCAGGCTTTTATCCCCGTGTCACACTGTACCTGCAGAGCTGTAGCTGCACACCAAGGAGGATATTTACAGAGCTACGTCTTTTTTATGATAACTCGATTAATGATACTTGAAATATCTTGTGTTAAAATATGAGACATAACTACTCTCTGACAACAAAGTGTGTTTCCCTAAAGGTCCAGTGTGTAGGATTTAGTGGCATCTAGTGGACCGAATGCACCGCTCTCCCTTTCCAAGCGTGTAGAAGAGCATAAAGTGGCCTTCAGGTGCATTCTCACCACCAAATTCAAGCTGCCACTTAAATATAAAAACACGAAAGGCCCTCTCTGGAACCAGAGTTTTGTTTGTCCGCTCTGAGCTACCGTAGCACATGGCAGCGCAACATGTTGGACTCAAGAGGACCGGCTCCTTATGTAGATATGAAGGGCTCATTGTAAACTAACGAATATTCTTAGTTTCAGGATTATACACTAATGACAACATAATTATAAATAATATATTCCATTTCTGCCAATAGATCCCCCTAAATCATACACACCGGTCCTTTAAGATATCCATATTCGACTACAATACATCAAGGATTATATAGACTCTTATCTCAAATTTAAGACCGCTTTCCTGTTGTCCGAATGCGACAGCAAGTCTTCAGGGTTACTGCACATGAAGCAGATGAAGCATGTTACTGTACAAATCCACCGGGACAAACTGGATTAGGAAAATGTATACTGAGGAATGTACTATTATGTCTTTTCAGAGATATCTGCATCATATCTCATCTCTGATGTTGGTACCAGAGTGTTTCATTAGATTGTAAGCCAGTGTTTATCAGAGGTCACTATATTACACATGGTGTTCCCTGAAGCGACAGAACTATCATGCTGTTTTGGCATTAAGTGCTAAGAAAGACTAATATCGGCACATTGCTCATCCTCTATTCTCCTGAAGTCTAAACCGTTTCTTCACAAAGTAAAACATTAACTAAGAGCTTCTGCCAAAAATAAATCACAACTAAAAGCAAACTTTCGAGCTACAGACAAGTAGAAAAACAACATTGCTGGTGAATGTTTGTGCGTAACTTTGTCTACCTGCCTACCTGTGTGTGTCAGTTAATGTTCTCTTTCACCTCTCCTCTGATGTTGCTCTCTTCTACCGCTCTCTCATTATAGTCTGAGTTTCCTTCCTCTGTCTTGCCTCATCTCCTTCTCTGTCTAATGACGCGGTAAAAGCGGAGCTCGTCTCATTTAGTCCGGAAATCGAGGTGCTCCATGTAGTCTTTACCAGAAATATAGAACCCTTGATGGTGAAGTTAATTTACCAAGGAACTCATGAGGTCAAAATAGGAAAGCATCAACTGTTGCTTTAAATTGGAGACAAAACTGTTACATTTATTATCTCGTGCAGAGAAATGGGTCTGCCGTGGAAGGTTAGACTCACTCTCATTCACAAATGTTGACAAATGTGAACCAACAATCTGCTGTAGTTAAAAAGCAGTTATTTCGCATCTGACTAATTTCCTCTGTGCGGTTGATCAGGAAGCATTCATGTAAAAATGCCAGAAACTGCCATTAAACCACTGTTATCAGTGAGTAGTAATGTCAGAGATGAAATGAAGTTCTGTCATTTTAATGTACCAAAGATATTGCAGAACATCGTGTAACTGGTGGGTGCATATGTAAGCAAGTGAGCGGCTCAAACAGAAAGCTCAGTTATCTTTTATGCAGCTCCTCTGTCTGATTATGTCTAGGATTAACTAATCATTGCACCTCTTCAATATCACACAGATGGCTTCTTACTCTTTTATTACTTATTTATTTTGAGCTTAAACTCTCCTCTGCTTGATTTAGACAGTCTCTTCAAACACTGCTGAGACTTCTCACTGATGACAAACAAACGGTCTAGGTCAAGGTTTGTTTCTCCATAGAGACACAGACGCAACATAGATGTACACCCTCCTCAAATGATAAAATGCAGACGCGCTTGCTGATGTGTGGGAGGAGATACAGTGATGTACCGATGACCTTAGCTTTTTAACAGAGTAGAAATAATAATCATCCCAGTATATCAAATTTAAAACACATGGTTCAAAAAGTCTTAATACTAAAAGTATCTCCAACGAGGGTATGAATGTATTGATATATTTTCATTTGATCTACTATGCCCTTCAGCATGGAGACATGAATGTTTGTTGTTTCGTTCTACTTTAAAATCAAGAGCAAATTATATATTTTTTAAAAAGGGTGCCTAAAGTTGTTTTAAAATAGAGGCTACCTGCTCATGGCCCAGGAAAAATGGCTTAAGTACATGTCTACAATTTGCAGCCATTAGCCCTTTAGTTGTTTTTTCCTCTCAAGGATTGAGCAATTATTTTTCCCATATATCTTTATTTGTATATTAATTTACTAGTCTATCATTGTGTAGTCTGAATGACCCTATGACGTTACAGAATCCAACAATATATGTTTCCCACTTATTAAGTGCATCATATTTTCCTTATTTCACCAAATAGGGTACTTAATAAACATTACAGGAGTAGCTGTGGGGCGCTAGGACCCTGAACACAACTAGGATCATGCTATTGATAGCAGCAGTATGCTAGCAGAGACTAGTGTTGTCACAGGGATTCATGAACTACTTTTTAAAATTGTAATACTTTAATTGAGGTAAGAACGAACCACACTCCTAACGAAGCAGTACCGTCCTTAATAATGTAACACAGTAATGTTGTCAATAATCGCACCCTGACATTAAATCAATATCACAACCCTTGTGTGCCAGCATTAACTAAGCTAGCTAAAGGTAGCGTTAGCGTTAGCTGCGAAGACTGAACATTTTATTAGACTTACGTTTGGTGACCTACCTGCAAATAAACTAAGTGCTCGTCTCGTGTCGACTTGACAACATTACCTGCTCGTAAGCACGTCGCTGTTAACGTTAACTAGTCTCACCAGTCAGCTAACTGTGGGGGAATTAGCTTATATTAGCTAACGAGCTAGCAGCCCATCCCAACTTGCACATAGGTTAGCTAGATGTTATATCGTGTGCCATCAATTTGAGAAAATGTCAGCTGCTTATTTCTTAGCTAACCTAATACCAATTTAGCTCATTTACGTGAGCTACGCACATTATTCAGATTAGGTTACTAACATGACCTAACATACACGTTTATGTTTATTAGCTATTATTAGCATAACGTGACCTACCGGTCGTCAGAAATGTAAAATAGTAAAATAGTCATTAACGCTAGATTATTTATTTATATATATATATATATATATATATATATATATATATATATATATATATATATAGAGTTAACTGTTATGCCTTTGTTGATCTGGTCAATTATTAGGTTATGAAGTAAAGCGAGTTTCAGGATCTGTTGCACTAAACATTAGGCAGCAGACGGGTAGTGTGTAAAAGTAAACAAGCAGCAATGAATTGATCCCACTAACAAGTATTGCCTGCATTGCCTTATACATCGTACTCAGCTGTGCCATATAGCTTTATTGTTTACACATGGTGTTGTAAACTACTATCTTGAGCACCAAATCGCTGGCTGAAAATAATTTCGGCCAAACACACGATTTACTCCTTTTCAAAGATCCTTTTCTCACACACTTTAAACATTCAATATTTGTCAATGTTTATATGATAATACTTATAGATGGATGTCATTTAAAGGGTTAACATTTGCTGATACAATGCCCAGCTGTGTTTGGAAATGATTTAGCAATATTTAAATATGAAACTACATATTCGTGAGTCGCAGACATGCTGGGGAAGTACTGAGCGACTTCTTGGTCTTTTTCATGGCATTTATTGAGTGTAACATAAATAGTGTAAAAGTGTCTACCTTATCCTTTAATTCATCCAGTAGAAGAAATCTAGGTGATTTATGCCGTTTCTTTTTCACATCCTCTTTCCTCAGACTTAGTCATGTCTCAGGTGGAGAAGAAGGCAGGGCTGCTGAGGAGGACATCATCCTCTAAGAAACCCTTGAAAGAGAAGGTGGTGCTGATGTATGATGAGATTTTTGCAGTGAGTATCACAAGTGGGAGAGTGTCAAGTGATGGTAAACAATTTTAAATAGAGAAATGAAACTGTGCGCAAGTGTAAACAAAGTCCTTTCTGTTGCTTTGATTTAGAAAGAAGACCCGGCCAAAAACAACCCTCGCTTCTGGGATGAGCTGTTTCTTATGAAGGTAAAGAGAAACATACTTGACAAAGAACAAGATCTTGTTGAGTAGAAATGTGTTCTAGATAAAAGACACAGTTTCAGGAGCAGTAAAGTTAATTAAGACATATGGATAATAGCTTTCAAAATAAAATCTGCCAAAAGATTGAAGTAGTGAACATATGTTTGCTTGGAGGAAGAAGACAATGTGATAAAAAATTATAATATGTAAATGGGTAAAAATGTTCTTTTGTACTTCTGTCCATCCATGATTCAGGTGAACCTAGAGTACCTCGAGTCCAAGTTGGAGAGTGTAGATGGGGAGGAGGTTCAGCGGATCCAGGACAACATCAACTCTCTGTTCCACCACTGTGTTCAGGCTCTGGGAGAGGAGCACCAGATCAAAGTGGTTAATGCCCTGCAGGTAACTAAAGCTCAGGAGGAACACCTAGATGTTCTCCTACAGGTTACATTGCATATGTAACCATCTCATCAGGAGCACCTGGTGCTGATGAGCCTGTAACTGTAATCCAATGATCTTGGCTTCAAGGATTCAGTTTTGTGTCGCCACTATAGCGCCTAGAAGATGACTCTTTTGTGAAAAACATTTAATTTCACTTTTTTATTGACTCTCCTCTCCCTCTCTGCCCCAGACACTCTGTGCACTTTTCCGGGGGGTTCACCAGAAGAACAAGTCTGCGTCCGGCTTCGACATCATCAACATGCTCATGGGCTTTGACAAGGCTGAGCAAAGGATGAAGGTGTGTTGGAAAACACCTTGAGAGTGAAAGAGATGGTCAATGTTCATTCGCGTCATGTCTTGTGTTTGCGTCTCCTGCAGGACCTGATGGAGCGACTGGACAGCCTTCTTTGTGGAGATGGCTCAGAGAGTCTGAAGAGCCTTTGTCTCAAACTGCTGCTGTGTCTGGTGACGGTGAGACAGAACATATCAAAACAGCAAGATGAATTACAATGCGATAGGCTCGAGGGAATGCTTGTTGTGCTTTTTAAAATACAAGCTAAATCTCACAAATATGTGAAATATTGTGTTTACAGGTAACGGACAATATTAGTCAGAACACTATACTGGAATATGTGATGATCAACAGCATCTTCGAAGCCATTTTACAGGTAAGTGATTAGCAGAAGACTAATGTCATTTGGGGATTTTGTATTTTATTTTAGAACACTCCCAAGTTATTCATCTCTGTTCTCCCGTCTCTCCCTCCTCAGATTCTGTCAGATGTGTCCAGTAGAGGGCAGCATGGTTATGATTCTGTGGTCCTCCTGGCCCTGCTGGTCAACTACAGGAAATATGAGGTGTGGACATATACTCGCATGGAACTGTAACTCGATTAGGAAAGCTTTTTGAGCAGCACGGAGGCGTAGTGTCACTGAATTGATACTGAAAGTGAATCCAAAACCTCCAGAGATCAGTCCTCCTTTCCTCCACTGTCGTTCTTTTCTGCCAAGACTCAGAAACCGAGGCCGCTCTAGAAGTCTCTTTTTAGGAAAGAAATGCACAGCACAGGTGTGTCGTCTCTACGACGTCGTCTCAATTTTGAGTTACACCACACCCAACGTACACATGAGGCAGAGTGTAATACTTTATTGTTTTAATTACAGTTGCAAAACTTACAAATGGGTTCATCAAGGATATTTGTGCTGAAGCTGAACATAACATTTTTATTTGGCAACAGCTGAACATGGAAAATGTTGACCTGGGCTATGTGCGGTATTAAAGAGACAGTTGTCCTATATTTCAATGACGGAGAAGCAATCATGCTCTCTGAAATGAAATGATTTCCAATTTACTTCCCTCTCCAGTTATTTCCTGGAAGGATAAGAGGTGCGGGGTGGGAGGGGGTGAAAGGATGAGGAGTGAGGTTTTGGATGCACCCTCATATGGAGCATTTACTCTCGTAAAATGTGTTCTCCAAAATATGTAATAAAGTGTGCTGCAACAGTCTGCATCTGAGGCATGGCTGCAGCATAAATAATCCTGCAAAGAAAGTCATTTTTACAATCAAAAAATGACACAGGCTTTGGTTCCCTGTTTGTTCCCAAGAAAGCTGAGCGCTGCATGTTTAGGAGTGTGACAGAGGCCCTCAGCATGTCTGTAGATGAGGGGACACAATGAAAAGAGAGTTGCCCTTTACCTTGAATATTTAACGGCCTCTAATTTCCCTCATTCTCTCTGCTTGTCAGTCTGTGAATCCATACATTGTGAAGCTCTCGATCGTGGACGATGAGCCAACACTAGATGTAAGTATGTTGTCATTTACGGTATCTTTGTAACCGCAGAATAATGAACAGCCAGTGTGACGTCGGCGTGAGCTTTCACGCCAAGCAGATTATCAAAGGTTTGACTGAAACACTGGATGTTTTCTTTCCCAGGGAATGGGTATGGTTGTCCACCACGCTCTGACAGAATATAACAGGTGAGATCTAAAAAATGTCCACTTGTCAAAAACATGTTTTTAACGATGCAGTCCGCGGCGTGCAGAGGCCGTTGGCGTCATCAGTTTAGTTTGATGTCTCGCACAAATGTTCTATTTCTATCCCCCTGAAAAACAGGCCCTTTTGTACTGTTGGTTATTTATATCCGACAGTTTTCTTGTGCAGTCGCCGATAATGTTTTCTGGATGAAGCAAGGCTTGGAAATTAAAATGCTGTTTGTGAAGGAGGTCCTGTCTGCCGGCGTGCGTAGACAGACGAATCAAAGTGATGGATGACTGCTCCATACAGTTTATTGTTTGTATGTGTATGAAGCGAATGTTCCTTAGATAATAGGCTGTGGGGAGTAGAAGGAGATGTTGGGTGAATGTGTGTCTCTGCTGTTGTAGCCCTACCTGTCTTTAATTTATTTGTAATTCTTTCATTACTTCCTGTCTTGGTCTTTCTTTTCCCTTTTTAGGCAGTACAAAGACAAAGAGGAGGAGAACCAGGGTGGGTTCTTCTCCACCCTCACTAGTATGGTAGGATCTTATTCTTATAGTAGATATATTTGAAACATTGCTATTTATTCCATTAGGTTATATTTGTATTTAAAGAGTTTGTTCTGCAGCTTCATGTTGGGGCATTTGAACAGTGTTGGCTGTTAGCTTGATCCTTCTTCTGTCCACAGGTGGGCAGCATGTTTATAGCTGATGCCGATGAGAAACTCTCTGTACAGTAAGTGTAAAGTGATTTAACTTCGTCACTCAAACTTAAATGCATTGTTCTCGTCATCTCCAATAAGACAATCCATTACCGCTGCAGTGTTGTTGGCTTGTCCTCTGTTCCCTCAAATAACAGATTAACAGTAAACACTTTAAAAAAGCCGTAACCGCTCCAGCACAGCCTGAATTTGATTGGCTGAAGGCACGACGTCGGGGGAAACGTTTACGTTGTCTGTTGATCGCTGCCCTCGTCCTAACATTGAGAATAACAGTATTAAAAATGTAATATTATTTGTATCGGTAAACAAAGTTTACTCTGGTCTTTAATGTCAACTCGATTATCAAAATGAGAAATGAATGTCAAGAAATTTGAAAAATAATGTTGTAGTGGTAGTTGCCCACATTGTGGCGTAGTTAACGATACAGAAAATTAAAAAGGGGACTGGTGATGCATGAAGCGATTGTTAATAAACTTTAAGCAGCAGACTGCTCCCTCCGCTTCACTGGATCAAAGGTCTGAGATCATGTGAAGATTTGGAGATGTTACTTCCTGAATAAATGAGCTGACCTCTAACTTTTCTTCTCAAGGACCAATGAGGCGATTCTGCTGGCCCTCTATGAGGCGGTGCACCTTAACCGCAACTTCATCACTGTATTAGCACAAGTAAGATGCATCACTGCTTCTCCTCGTGTGCATATGTGCTCTCCTGTTTTTTATGTTCTTAAAAACAGATTTTCTTCTCAGGAGAGATTTGTGAGTGTTTCAAAACGGGACAGACTGCAGACTCGTTACGGTTCTCCATAGTGTGAACAGCACAATGGTGAAGTCATCAATTACAATTAGAACGGTCTGAAAAATGACAAGTCAGGATATTGTTATATTTATACTTTAACACATTTCTCACAGCTCAGTCCTCATTATTTCTTGTTATCTCTTACTGTCACTGTGAAAAATTGACGTACAAAACCAGAAGACAGTGTTGGAATAATATAATAATAATAATAATGAGCTTTATTTGTATAGCACCTTTCATACAAGAATTGCAGCCCAAAGTGCTTCACAGCAAAAACATAACAATTAGTACAAGATTAGACAGAATAAGAGCATTTACAGTACAATAATCACAGTGTAGATGTAAATGAGTTTGAAGTACCATTATAAAATAGCCGAATTAAAATTGTATAAAAATAGCAGATAAAATAGCAGCCTTTACACATTCTTTGACATTTTCATAATCCCTTTGTCTGTACTTTCATCTATATTTGTCTTTGCAAATAATCCACATACTTTCCTCCTATCCCTGGTCTCTGCTTCCTTCTCTCATAACATAAACTGTCTTTTATGTTCTTCCATTGTTTTCAACGCTTCAGATTTAATCTTTCTCTTTGACATTACTTTTTCCTCTTGCTCTCTCAACCTTACTTTTAACTTTCTTACTTCCTCAACACTAAATGATCCTCCTTCAGGAAAACCAAGCTTAAAAATGTATGAAATCATTTAAATTAGTTTAAAGTGGCTAAGATAAAAATATATAAAATATCACCATTAAAAGGCTAAAGTAAAAAGATATAAAATATCACCATTAAAAGGCTAAAGTAAAAAGATATTAAATATCACCATTAAAAGGCTAAAGTAAAGAGATATAAAATATCACCATTAAAAGGCTAAAGTAAAGAGATATAAAATATCACTATTAAAAGGCTAAAGTAAAGAGATATAAAATATCACTATTAAAAGGCTAAAGTAAAGAGATATAAAATATCACCATTAAAAGGCTAAAGTAAAGAGATATAAAATATCACCATTAAAAGGCTAAAGTAAAGAGATATGTTTTTAGCTTACTTTTGAAGATATTGAGCGAGCTTGCCTCCCTAATGTCTGCAGGTAAAGTGTTCCATAGCTTTGGTGCATAATTGTAAAAGGCTGCATCCCCAATTTTCTTTTGGATGTTTCTGGGAACATTTAATAAACCAGTCGTGGATGATCGTAATGTTCTTGGGGGCACATAGTTGATTAGAGAGTTGGCTCTTTGGCCTGTTTAGGGCTTTGTATACAAGAAGGAGGACCTTAAAGTCAACTCTAAAAGTTACTGGAAGCCAGTGTAGAGCGGCTAACACTGGACTGATGTGGTCTCTCCTCTTGGTTCTAGTCAGCAGCCTCGCTGCAGCGTTTTGGATGAGCTGAAGTCTCTCCGAATAGAGGAGGAGACGGATATTTAGACTGTTTATTGCATTCATTTATCTGTAGATCCCATACGTCAGCAGGAGAGTTGACATACAGTGACGTTATGCTGCTATTGTTAAATCTTTCTTTAAAGGAGATGTGAAAAACACTTCTCCACCATCATTCAGTTGTCTTTGTGTCTTTTATTAATCCCTGTGGGGACACTCAAATTGAGTGTTTGAGCCATCCTAACTAACTGAATGATGAGGATGCAGTTAGGACAGAAGCCAGAAAACTGTGCCTCTGGACTAACTTCCCTTCTGAGGCCATTAAGCTGTGCTGCTTTTTGCAATGCTGTAATTACAGGTACACATCTCATAAATTAGCAGCGGTCATTAATGTGCCTTTTTTGTGGACATGTTTTGCACTACTAGAAGTAAACGCTCCTTTTCTAGTCTCTCTTCTCTCCTTTCTCATTTGAATCTCCTGTACTGTTACATTTTTCTGTACAATATGGGACACAAGGGACAACTAATCACTAGTAATGACATTTCACAAATGTGTTTTTGGTCTATCAACAGAGCCACCCTGAGATGGACATCCCAACCACACCCACCACACCTACTCCAACCGCACCCACAACTCCACTTGGCACAACGCCGCCCTCCTTAGACAGTAAGTCAGACACTTTTTCAGATTTGTATTTGGGAGAGACATAGACTGCAGAAAATGTGGATGTAATGTCTGTGATGCCCATTGGTTGTTGAAGGGAAGATCTCAAGTATGTTTGAGGGACTACTTTCTCTACTTCTGCCTTCATGTCTGTTTGTGGAGCCACATTTTACTCAGCGGGGAGGAGCGGAGACAAAGCTAGAAAGCAGTGACACATGTCGCAGCAGGTTATTGTCAGAGTAGAATAATGGGTTTAGGTAATGTAGTAAAAACTATGTCTGGGTGTAAGTCTTTGTGGTGAACGCCTAGTTCACACTACACGACTTTAGCCCTGATTTTCCACTCGCCAACAGTTTTTGGAACCTCCAGACAAAAGTCCCGGATCAGGGGCTAATCTGCGCTTGAGCACTATTTATAAACTGCAGAATATCTGGAGCTGTCGGGGCGTCTGTTGGGCAGTTACAGCCAATGAGGGTGCGAGACACGGGGGGTCGCCTGTAACAACAGGAACTTAACTGTATGTGTTGCATTTGCAACACGGACCAAAGTTGTTGTTGCACCTCGGGTGTTGGATGTTTGCATAAACATAACACAGGGACCTGATCGACTATAGATGGGGGGGAAATAGTGAAGACGTGTGGAAACTTTGTAAAACAGGTTTGCTAACGACAACATCCGACATGACTGCGCCTGTGTCTTCTTGTGTGTGCTTTCGTGACATAACATTGTTTGGAGACCAGACATACTCATCAAGGACTCTGAAAGATGTTGTGGTGTGTGACCCCCCCCTGGTAAAAGGCGTAAAGGATTTCTAAAGCTTTTTGTCATCACAGCAGGTCTCTGCTTTTTTGCCTAAATGTAATCTGGACAGTGTGTTTACATACATTTTTTACAACTCTCTCACTCGTGCGTTGAGCAGACACACTCAGACATACAGAGGCACACATGCACTCACACCAAAGGCCTGTTCAAATATTCAACAGATTTTTAAAGTGATCTGATAGAGAGGTGCTCGTACACAACAAATGGCACTTCTAATGTGGGTTAATTGCATTTTAATAATCAGATTACTACACCACCCCACGCACTTATTTTTTATCTCTTTTAAACTTGAGTGGATATCTGTCACTTCAGGTTTCACGGAGGATGAATATTATTGCCAGCGTACTCAAAAGCAGGTCATTCAGCATGCACACAGGCTGTAACTGCTAAATGGTGCATGTTTCTATCTCTAGCTAGCTTTCCCTCCATTGCTTCGAACCTAAGAGCCATTTTCCGTATGAAATATTAACCTCCAGCTGCAAATACAGATGAATGTTTCACATGCAGCGTGCGCTATGCCATGTCATGGGAGCTTCAGCACTTAGAGGGCCCTCCACTCCGACCAGAAACACTTGCACACACACACACGTGCCTGCAATCACATGTCACCTTTTCCGTCCGCAGCACGGCCCCACGTGATGATATGTTTCTTGAAATGGTGAAATCTTCCTTCTGGCCCTGCTGTGATCTGAGGAATAAGGAAAAATCTGTGGGGGTTTTTTTGCGGGGGGAGGAGAGAGATATTAATGACTGGCTCATCATTTATCCATGAAACAAGCTGTATGTTTCAGCGGGCAGAGATTTTTAAATGGATAAAGATGCTCGTCTATACCACACGGCATGCTACAGTAGCTACGATAATGAGACAAAGACATCACGTTTTGTAATGTTGTCATTTGCCTGAATGAGCTCTCAGTCTGCCCAAATAAGGGCGACGGCTCTTAATAATATAGACGTAAAAAGGCTCAGGTTTTTTGGGACGTCTTTATTTAGGGAATTGTTGACTGCACGGTTTTGTGACTTTAAAAGTTTAATTCATCATAATTATTGTCTTTCGTTCTGTTTATATTAATATATATATATATATACATATATATATATATATATATATTTTTTTTTTTCTTCTCTATAATATTTAGACAAAATCTTGGTTTTAAATAATGGAATTTTATCTGCAGTGATTATGTTTTATTGAAGTTTTCTCTCTGCTGTGCAGTGATGAACAACCCAGAACTGCCTCTGGATCCCAACCTGCAGACTAGCAACCTTCTCATCACCTTCCTCAAGTACGCCTCCATTGTAATGCAGGATACTAAAGGTAAACAGACCCTCATGTCCTCCCCTCCTCTTTGTCTCGGTCATTATTCCTTCTTATAATTCTTCATTCCTTCACTTTTTCTTCTCCACCTCCGTCCTGACGTGTCCTCACATAGTTGTCTTAGTGGCAAATAAATCCTGTTGTCTATAGAACCACAATTTATAATCATACTTTCTAGCCATGTCATTTGTTTCAGTCACTCCCATAGAAAAGAACAACAATGCCCTCAGTTTTCTTTGTTAAGAGTCTCTCGTTTGTGCGCTTCCAGATGAGCATCGACTCAACAGTGCCAGACTGTGCCTAATCATCCTCACCTGCATAGCCGAGGTAGGAGCAGCCCCGCTGCTGCAACATCTGCTCCCTTCCTCAGATTGTCTTTGTTCTGACTTCACCTCTTGTGTGTCACAGGACCAGTACGCTGATGCGTTTCTTCATGATGACAATATGAACTTCAGAGTCAATCTCCACAGAATGGTGAGTTTCTGGTTGCGAGTGAAAGAGGAAACGAGAATGTATCTGAAGTTAACAAACAGGTCAAATGTTCAGCGGTGGAAACTAAGTTATTTAGACTTCAAGAGGATACTTTGTGTTCACTTTCAGTCGGGCTTTGGTTGGAGTTATTTTAAGTACGTGAGTGCATCGCTACGTGTAACGATCTCTCCTTTCATCCACCTCTCAGCTGTTACTCTCCCTGTCCGTCTTGCACAGACTTACTTGTAAAAAGCACATTAGAAACCAGGTTATGTGTGTACATGGAAGAGATATTAACGTAATCCTACCTGAGGAAATCAGGTTTCTCTAATCTCCTACCCCAATTACTGTTTGTCTTCTACAAGGGGTTAAGAAACAGTTTACTGGATAAACGTGACGGTAACCTGGTTACTGAAGTGCACGTAAAGCACTGCACGATGAATACCATGATGCGTTATTATGCTACCTCAATTTGAGTGAAATTGATCAAGAAAGAAAGTTTCCAAAATGACACAATAGTATAATAATACAATAAAGATATATTGTCTTGTACAATATTGCTTGTAAACTGATATCTGCCGATGCTGGTAGTATACTGATACACATGTTCAGCCCTCACGTGAGCAGTACAATATATTTATGCACATTTACATACTTGTATATTTCAATTCTGTATGTATTTTGTTTTGTTTTTACAGCCCATGAGGCACAGAAAAAAAGCAGTGGACAAGAACATCCCTTCACGGCCGCTGGTGTGTGCTGTTCTAGGTATGAGGAACATTAATAACTGTTGTTTAATATGGATGTTTAGTATGTTGGTTAGCTCTAACTTGGGATCTACCTTCTGATTATTGTTAACGTCTACAAACCAGATGTATGTTGTTGGAACAATCACCAGTCTACGATCTCAGCTGTCAGAGCTGTGTGTTGGACTTATAACTTTGATGAACATATGTTGACACAATGTAAATAACTTTAAGCTACATGCGTTCATCTTGTTCCATTATTTAATTTGATGTTGCATCATGATCCTTTTTCTTTGTCTAGATCTGATGGTGGAGTTTATTGTCACACATATGATGAAGGATTTCCCCATGGATTTATACTTGTGAGGACACATGGACATCACACACACATCTTTCTAGTCTCATCCACCAAACAGCTGTGTCATCACAGGTTTATGTGCTCATTTCCTGTGCAGGCGCTGTGTGCAGATCATCCACAAACTCCTGTGTTACCAGAAGAAGTGCAGAATAAGGTTACACTACACCTGGAGAGAGCTCTGGTCAGGTAAAGAGGCCGCACTTTCTCTCTGGTTTCATTTCTTTTTGTTACAGGAAAGGCAGGAACTGTTCCCCGGGGACTAAGAAACCTTTGAGGGACTCAAAACCTCCATTTTTGACCGAAGGAACAAAGATTTAAAAATGAGCTCCTGTACTACGATAGTTCCATGTGGTACAAACTTTCTAAAGGTTTGCACGGCTGACCGTGGCTGATTAGTCAAACACAGACACCGCGGCCACTACAACTTTCTTCATTCACGAAAAAAGAGCTTGAGTATCGATATGAAGACGAGAGCTGGATATGCCTTGTTGGTTATTAACGTTAAAAAACAAAGTTATGCTTTGTTGTCAGCTTCAGCACTCGATTAAAGAATACAGAGAGAAAGGGAGGGAGCGTGCAAAGAAGCTGACCACTTGGGTGAACGATGGAGAAGGAGCGGTGGTGGTCGAGCGAGCTAAGAGCGAGATCGAGAGGGAGCAGCGACGTGCACGCCAGGTGCACAGCCGTACCATAGGAAGCCATTTTCATACGGAAGAAATGCTTTTACTTATAATTATTGATGTTGATTCTTACACACATACCCGACTTCAAGATATACTATAGATACACCTTTTGATGTGAAACCAGATGATTAAAGAAGGAATAATGTTTTTATTTATTTAAAATAAAGTTTTGTGACCGTAAATGCTTACAACTTAAGTTTCAAGAATTAAATGATTTAAAAATGTAATTAGCTGAGCACCATTTTAAGAGTTAAGTAGATAGTTACTGCTTTTTGCAAAACAAAGCCAATTTCCCTCTGAAGACATCGGCCCTGTTGTTTTGGAAATGTATTGCATCATTGAGATTGGATAATGAGTCTCTAAAGAAGACACAATCCATCCTGGTAGCCTCGTTTGTTTGCAGCCCGGTCAACAACACACAATAGGATAACATTTCCACTTGTAATGGCCCCATCTCACTGTGTCTCATTAGAATACAGATTCCTTGAATCAGACCAATAATCATCTTAATTCCCTGAGTAACACTGACCCCCTCCTCAATTAAAATGAGCTGAATTAAAGAAATGGATGTCTTTATCTTCTTTCAGCGTGTTGTTTTAGCCAGCTTGTGTTGGAGCTTGTTAAAAGCTCACATTTTGCTGCTTCTGATGGCTTTTGTTCTCCCTCTATTACAGCTTGTGAAAGGACTTGATTTGGTGTTGAAAGGTCCCCCCCCCTGTGTTTTTCATTATATACCTACCTATCTATCTAATAAAGAAGCTCAGTGAGGAAAGCAGACTGCTGCCATTTGCTTCTGCTGGTAGACGACAATCACACTCCAGATTATTTCACTAATGTGTTCACGTCTCCCTCTGCACAGCTCTCATCAACCTGCTGAAGTTCCTCCTGTCAAATGAGACGACACTGCTGGCCAAGCACAACATCTTTCACCTGGCTTTACTGGTGAGCAACACACACACACACACACACACACACACACACACACACACACACACACACACACACACACACACACACACACCACACACACACACCTGGACAGAGTACGGTCCACAATGGAAATGAGTTCCACAGGGATGTGTGTGATCTTGTAGTAAGAGGAGAGCCAGATGTTGTATCAGTGGTGCTGATGGTAGCCCAGCTGCGCGTATGAAAGAAATCACACACAAGAGTCTGAACTCCTTTTATTAGTTTGCAGGAGGAGACAAAAGAGGCCAAACATGCTGTTTGTGCAGAAACTGATGCAGCACAAATTAGATTTCCCCTCAGAAAACACATTTTTGGTTTGTTTTTCCTCTTTAGTTTGAGAGTGAATGTTATCGGTGTGTCTCCTCATCCAGGTAGTGAACCTGTTCAACATGTTTATAACATACGGCGACACGTTCCTGCCCACCTCCAACAGCTACGACGAGCTGTACTATGAAATCGTACGAATGCACCAGGTCTTCGACAACCTCTACTGTATGGGTATGTTTGTTTATTTATTCATTTAAATCCCCATTATTGCAACAGTAGCTCCTTTTTCTCGGGTCTCAGTTCCTTTTTTTCAACAATACATAACACAACAACTCAAAGCCTGTATTATACATACGATAGCTTTAAATAATAATTCCATCTTTTACATCATTAAGAAAAGAAAGTGCAGTGTTGCACCGGACTTAACTTAAATTCTCATACAAAAGCTGTTATTCAAATAACGGCAGAGTCTCAAATAGTAGCCATTACACACACATTAAGGCTGGTAAACATAACACACTGATGGAGGTGGAATTACTTGTTACTAGTTTTATTCACAAATGAACTCCAGGGTTGACTTTGCAGTTTTTCCAGCTGGATGTTGAGCTACTGTCAACAACACTTCATCGACAGATGAAAGGAGTGTGTAAAGGTTGGCTGTATGTGCGCATCTAACTCTGTCATTCTCTGCCTTCCAGTTCTGAGAGTCTCAACCAACGTGGGCCAGTGGAAGGAGCCAGCCAGCAAAGTCACGCACTCCCTCGTCAATGTTCGGTAAGAAACACACAAACATTCGCAACAAACAAATACTGTTTCTTAAGAAGGAGAAAAGAGTCACATTGGATTTAAAACAAGTATGTGGGGGATGAAGGTCAAAATAAAGTGAATGAAGTTAAATCTTTTAAGAACTGTAATTTAGGTCCTTCATCCCCAGCCTGTTCCTAACCCCCCCCCCAGACCCCTCTATCCAGTCATGTTTAAGCCTTTATCTCCTCCTCCCTAACCCTGCTCCAGTCCACATACTCTACTTGGTCTCTTTTGCACCATTCCCCTTGCAATCTCTTTCCTCCTCATCTCAGAGGAGATGATCCTCTGAGGTCACCCCGGCTTGGAGGCCCCTGAGGGTCGCCCGTACGAGCGGGATACTCCCCGAGGACTCACCCACTCAGCTGGGCTCCCGATGGGGCTGAGTAGGAAGTCACAGGGGTTGAAGAGAAGATGGGGAGGAAGAAGATTGAAAGAGTAATATTTGAAAGAATAGATAAATACGTGAATCGGAGAGGAATAAAGAACCCACAGGAACTGTGTTAAAACTATATTAAATGAAGGCACCAATCTCATTTTACTCCCACCAGTTCATTCCTCCTCACGCTGGCTTCCCACGTAAATGACAACTGAATTACCACGACGGAGAATTCTCTGCCTTTTTGTCACTATAATTAATTTGATATATGTGACGTAGTCTACGCCAGTACAAAATGAGCCACTTCACCTCACAGCTGTGCTTATTGCGTCAACTTATATTTGAGATAGAAAGCAGTTTATTTCCTGGAAATGAATGCTAATGCTGTAAAAGATTGCCTCTGAATTTACATGTAGATTTCCCCGGTGTGCTCACACAATACGAAGGAGGCGTTGAGATGAAATCGAAAAAGGTTTGAATAGAAGTTTTGGGGTTCAACAGCTTGTGTGTAATTGGGGTTGTTAGAAATGCGCAGTTCAAATATCAACTGCAAACGTTCACACCTTAAATATTAACTTATTAGTTTGCACCTTAACAAGAAGTAACCACACATGGTTTTTGTAGAAAGCCACACACACATTGAAGACCCCCGTCACCACATGCCGCTGTGTACTTTAGGTCTTGGACAGTGTTTCATGCTTTGGGCTCGGACCCTTATTTCCAATTCAAGGATCCTGCAACACTAAGTCTTCTAATTGTCATTCACAGAATTGTATGTTTCTGTTGTCCGACGAGGGAACAAATATGAAATGATGTTGAAGTGAATATGAGGAGATTGGGATCCTCTCTAAATGTAATGTAGATGTGGTTCTTCCTTGGCTCATGCAACACCTTTGAAAATCGGGCCGGTAGTATTTCCGTAATCCTGTTGAAAAGAAACAAGAAACAGACAAAGAAACTGAAACATATCGTCCTTGGAGGAGGTAATAAGGATCTGCAGCTCATATATACTGCCTAGAAAAAAAGGACAGCCGGGTCTTACTGCCCAACATGGCTGAGTTCACTAATGCCCAAAATCTCTTTAAGTCCACAAGAAGATTAATGCCTGTGGTTTTTGGAATGAGATTTGTATCAATTACATATGTCTGTAATGTTCTGTTGTGCACGTGGTGTTGGGAAGATCGCTTACTTCCTTAGACTTTAAGGAAAATGTGCACTTTGCTTCGTTTCAGAAGTGTTTGTGTTTTTGTCTTTAAGGGCCATCATCAACCATTTTAATCCCAAGATTGAGTCGTACGCTGCAGTGAACCACATCTCCCAGCTGTCAGAGGAACAGGTAAACACACCTTTTCTCCTTTTACACTCTGTCTAAAAGTTGCATTTCAAATAAATGATTAAATAAATAAACATCCCAGGGGCTATTTTGGCAGAACTCCACTGAAACATCACTCTTTTGTCATTTCAAAAGTAAATCGAATGAATCTTTTAGCACACAATGGGGGAAACGCTCAGTGCTTCAAAGTGTTTGAGGTAGGGGTTCATGGCGTTTTATTTTGAAAGAATGCCTATTCATCAAGAAGTAGTTACAGTTCTGTGGCAGAGACGGATGACTCAGACGTTGCTTATTGTGATGAGACAACTGGAGGAGCCGTTGTTATCACACACCACTGAGCTTGAACCTCATCGTGTCTGATTCATTGCACACAGTTCAGGCAGGTGGGAGGAACCTCTTCACAACCAATACGAAGCTCTTTACACTGAACACCACAGATGGAGTACACAGAGGACACGCACGTTTTAGCTGCTGTCACTTCTGGACACACTCGGATGCCAACAACTTTCACAGTATTCTTTTAAACATACACAGTGTTCACCGTTTACCGGCCTGTTTTATAGGAAACATCACCCTCAACAGAAATGTATACATTTAAACTTTAAATGTATACATTTATACAAAAAGACATCAGAGAAACCTCAACATTTACTATATACTTTACATTTTAAAGTATATAGTAAATGTTGAGGTTTCTCTGGTGTCTTTTTTTGCCAACTTGTAAACACAGCGTCCCAGAAGCTGTCGAGTTCTTTAATGACTCAATTGTCGCTGAGGTATTCCTTCATCATTTGTGTAAAAACTTGACTCCGTAAGGAGGCTGAACTTCACTGATACGGGCGTTGGGAGCTCAACTTAAGACATTATCGTTTATGTCAAATCAGTGAGGATAGGAAAACAGCCGGAAGAATACTATTTTTACAAGCCGATAAGAGAGTGATGGATTTGGTCATTATACTCCCCAATTACCTCTCCGCTTTTATCTGCTAGATTTATTCACAACAGAGAGGGAAGGCAGAAGTTAGCTTTAGTCTCTAAGAGCGAGCAGTGGGTTTATATGATTGTCCATTTGTCATATTAATACCTCTCCGATTAAAATAAAGTAACTTTTGATAATTGGTAGTTTTGAGCAGTCTTCTTTAACATGAGTTGTCTTCATAAATCATAATTGTATGCTACTACAAAGGTTGTGTATTGACAGATGTGTTTTTGTCTTAAACAAGTTAAAAGTTAAAATGATTTATTGGAGTTGAGGAACTTAACTTGTCTTACTGTCTACATGTTTTACTGTGGTTATATTGGGTAGGAAAATATAGATGATGAAGGTAGACGGTCGATGTTTTATGACTCGGATGGGAATACAACTTTGATCTGGACTTCAGTTAAGTGAAGGACTTAAAGGGACAGTTCGCCTCAAAATCAAAAATACATATTTTTCTTTTTACCTGTTCTATTCAATCTAGATTGTTCATCAACATCTGGTTACTTAAGATAACCAACAGAACTTGTGAGCAGTTTCATGTAGGAACTATTTTCCTACTACCAAACTACACTTGCCAACGAGTCCATGAGTAGATGCACGCTTCCTTCTGCGCGGTGATGCGGTTTGCAGGTGTAGTTTAGTAGAAAGAAAATAGTTCCACCATGAATTTGCTCGCAACTGTGGATTACCTTGAGTAGCCGGGTCATGATGAACAGTCTAGATTGGTAAATAGCACTACAGGTATAAAAGTATGTATTTTTGATTTTGGGGTGAACTGTCCCTTTAAGTCCTCAACACCAGTATTCTCCTTTGGGACAGTGCATTGTTCCATAGTCTTCACATGGCTAGAAACAGTACTTAATTTAAGTTATTGTTCTGCTCTCATGCTAGCAATATTTGTTATGTTTTTATAAATGATAAAACACAGTTTCCCTTTGGGAGACCTCTCTCTAATGCTGCCTCTAACTAATGAGCTCAAAAATTACCTTTTGAACATAAACCAAAATAGTCCTTTTGAAGCACTGTACTAACTGCTAATCACAGAATTCATAAAATGTAGATCGGATTTTCAATAAAAGAAAGAAGATAATTGAGTGAACCACATTAAGCGCTTTCAACTGAACATGAGAAATACAAGAAGCCGACTGAAAGTTATGCTCACAGCTGATGGACACAAAAGGTAAAGACTTAAAGGTAAATTCATCCAAACAAAACCCACATCTTGCATCTTCTTTCATCTTCCGATGACCGTTAATATAACTGAGGTTCACGGCTGTGCACTCAAACCTGTGTTGTGGGATAGAACGGAGGAAGAGATGTTGAACTTTGGTCCGTGTGAGCGGCGTTCAGATCAGTGACTTGTTCAGACAAAGCTCTTAGTTTTTCCCTTCTGTCCCTGTCGAAACCTTGCATTTCTTCTGACATACAGTGCCTGTCACACACACACACACACACACACACACACACACACACACACACACAGTAACCACTTGCACTCCATCCGCCTGCAGCGTCTTCATTCCCCACAGTGACACTAGAAGATGGATGGCCTCCAGAAACACACAGCATTAAAACACTGTCTGTCTCACACACAAGACTCACTTCAGCACACACAGGCTGCTTTTGTACTCGCGCTTCAAGGTAAATTCAATGACAAATGCGCACACACACAATCATATCTGCTTAGTGATGCAGAAAGTTGCTGCGCGGAGTCGAGTGTGTGTGTGTGTGTGTGTGTGTGTGTGTGTGCGCTGCAAAAACGCTGAACCAAACACTTATCATCCCTGTCTTAACTCAAGCATGTGGTTAAGTTTACGCTGTCTCTCTGTCTTCTCTTGACTTTTCTTTAATCCTCCATTTACTTCCCCCTTTTTTTGTGCTTGTAACCAGTTTGTCATAGGCTCACGCTCGCCCCCCCCCCTTTCCCCGTCCTCCTTTCATCTTTTCTGTCCTTTCCATTCGTCACCAGTGAGGGGGAAAAAACCTTAACACACATTAGCTGAGGTTACCATTCAAACCTCCCTCCACATTTCCTGAGGGAGAGGAGGGTGATGGAGAGCTGTGAGGGAGGAGGAGGCTGGGAGAGAGATATGGGTATGAATTTTTCATCCGTGCACTATCAGAGGTTGAAATAAAATAAAAACAACAGCACTTTTTTTTTCTTCCCCTGAGCTGTAGATTTATTAGAAGAAAATAAAAGGAAGAAGAATGATTTCCTGTTCTTAACTCTCTGTTGATACATTTACAAATGATGATTCAGCTGTACAGTAGATGTACGACCAGAGATGTGTGTGTGTGTGTGTGCGTGTGTGTGTGTGTGTGTGTGTGTGTGTGTGTGTGTGTGGGGGGGGCTCATGCATCTCATTGTGAATGTTTCATGCTGTGTGGGGTGTTGCAGGGACATTAATAAGATAATGAAAACGGTCTGCTTAGGGGCTGTTTCACGGCTGAATGGGGGGATGGCAGGGGGTGGGAGTGTGGACAATCTGTGCATAATTGCCTCTGATTTCAACTCGCCTTATCTCAGCCGGACTTTACTTCAGGCATGAGCACATGCCTGGGCACATGGGCACATTTGTATTTGCTTGATTGTATTCGTACTCTGACCTTAAAATGATGAAGTCAGTCCTACCCAAAGCAAAAATGCACTTATTGTGAAACTAAATGTTATTAGTACCAAAGAGAGAGAGAGAGAGACACACACACAACACACACACACACACACACACACACACACACACCCCCACTGTTATATAAACCTAACAGAGTTCAACCTAATGGTGCTTTATTTTGTAGAGAAACAAGTAATGAAGCAAATACATTTTCCTTTTTTTAATAAAAAATGTTATCCATCAATTTGCAGATGATATGTCCCTCTTTCCAAACGACTAATCAAATCCCTGATAACAGAGTTGACCCTGACGAGCAGTTGACTGGAAATAACCAGAGAGAGGAACCAGATCCTGATCGCTCATGAATAATGATGTTGTAATGAAGTATTAATCGCTAATTAATATTTGACTGTGAATATCCAGTGTTCACACTGCGATGCATTAACCGCTCTCTAATATGGAGTTATGCAACACGTTCGTTATCTGTTTCCCTTCTCTGCCACCCTGTTAGGTGTTGGAAGTGGTTCGGTCCAACTATGACACACTGACGCTAAAACTGCAGGATGGTTTGGACCAGTTTGAGAGATACTCGGAGCAGCCTAAAGAGGCCGCCTTCTTCAAGGAGCTGGTAAGAGACAGCAGTGCATTGTGGGTGATGAGATTTAGGTTCTGTGGTGGTGTCACACCATGTTAAGTCAGACTCACAGCTGTGGATGACGCTCTGCATTGAAAGGAGGGTATAAATTATAAGGACGCTACTTTTTTTTTTTTAAAGCAGCAAATTGTTGTGGTTTTTTTTGCCAGAAATTACGATTTTATTTCCCTACGCACCTTAAAGTGGTTGTTTTCTTCTGCAACATGACACTGATCACTGCTGAGAAAATACTTCCTGTAGTTCATTTAGTCTACACTGCAAATTGTATTTTTAAATCAAAACGTTCACCTGGACTTTTGTGTTTATTTATTATTATTATTATTATTATTATTATTATTATTATTATTATTATTATTATTATTATTTGTGTAAGATTTTCACCTTTTTTTTGTTTTTTTTTATAATGAAACACTCGAAAGTTCTAGAATTAATTTTTTACAAAACATAAACCTATAACGGTGAGGTATAAATAAGAGACGATGTGAGATGCACTCGACCCACAGCACCAGCAGGAAACAATGGCACTGTTACAATAAATGGCTCATTCTTTTGTTAAAGGGGTATTCCACCGATTGAGTATTGCAACGTACAACTTCTGGAAAGTTGGAGGACTTATGAGACATCTAAAGACGAACTTTCAATATGAAAGCAGCACAGGCTGAGGTGTCCTGTCTTGTAGTCCTTAATGTTGGTGAACCTCTAAAGAGGCTACACCCTACACTTCCCATAATGCAACTCAATACAGACTGACTGCTGTCCCTTAAAGAATAAGAATAAATTGTTAAAGAAAGAAATGCACATTTCCACAGTTTAGTGTCTTTTTGACCTGGTACTAAACGTCCCTCTCTGTCTGTCTCCAGGTGCGCTCCATCAGTCTGAATGTGAGGAAGAATGTCTCTCTGAACACGCTGAGTCAGGACGTCCTGCTCAAAGAGTTCTCCACTATCTCCTGAGACTCACACACACCTTCAGCCTCCTCCTCCCTTCAGACGGACAGACACAGTGCATTTGTGTGCGCATGGACATGTACACATACTTTCACACATTCAACACAAACACCAACAAGTACAATTCCTCACCCTCCGCTTCACGTGAAGATGGAAACGGAGACAGACGCACTAACAGGCTGGATGCTGCTTAAAGAAAGACCTGAAAACTCTCCGGACTTCCTTTGTGGTCGTCGATATAAGTGCGTGTGATAATTTAAGGAAGTGACCGTATTGCACTGGTTCCTCGTGTGCAATCTGCAGTATTGGCTGGACTGTTAACTGACACGTGAAAGTTTGGATTAAATCGAATTCAAGTATTTTCAAGCCAGATGTTAATCACCAACTTTTCTGCCACTGATAATGTATAAGTAGCTCCTGCAGTCAAAACTGATCGCAGTACAGATTGATGATTTATCTCTCCAGTAATTATTTCAGAAGATTTAGGCTTTGAAGTGAAACATTATGTCCTTCCTATTGGTAACGTCGACCCTGAGTCTTTGAGTTTGAATCTTACTGTAAATCCTCTTCGATTAGAGCATTAACTATTTGATTGAATGCTTGTTGTGCGAATGCTATCTTAATTCTCTACATGTTCAAAACAAATTTACAAGTATTTTGAATTTGCATGTTTGCTAAGGGATAGAACATTTTGAGCCGTAGTTAAGTTGAGAATGCTCTGAAGTGATTAAAAAACCCTTTTTATTGTTGTTGCAAACCTTTTGCTTTTGAACAAAGCCATGACTAACATTCACTTCTGCACGTCACACAAGTCCTTGTCTCTTGCTGTAACAAATTAATCTGAGTGTGTCGATTGGTTAGTTTAGAAGGTAAACTGTTGGAACAATGGTTTCACATTATGATCCATTAAAGTGATTATGGCTGGTGTGACTCCGTCACAAGATGTCAGTTTAGTGGAAAACAGAAGAATTCATCCTGATGATTTGAAATGATTATTCTTTTGACTGGAAGCAGATCTTAATTATGCAATTTCTTCAAGTGTAGGGTCTTGTTTCTTTCATCTCTTAACTCCTGTAGGTATATTTATGTTTCTTTTTTAAATAAAGGTTGGTTTCCTGTACCTCAACTAGTGACTTCTATTTTGACTATTTAGGCAAAAAACATTAAGAATAGCTTTATTTTATTAACATCAAAACTAACTTTCTTTTACATTATTTAATCGGCTACATTCTCATCAGCTCGCCCTACACGCACGCACGCACGCACACACACACACTGTTCGCTGCTGACACGGCCAACTGAGTCTGAGTGATACATTAGCCGTCAGTGGGAAACTTGATTTCTAACCCCCCCCACACACACTGCAGAAGAAGTGAAATATGACTTCATTTGGTGAATATGGTCTTCTATAACAAATGCTTTTGTCTTGGATCATTTCTTTCCTTGTTGAGCATTTATGAACTGTTGAGTTGCAACTCAGTGAGCAAAAAGTCGAGCAGCATACACTGTCTTTGGATGAGTTTGCAGATAGATGATGTCATTAAAATGTCAAAAGGTACATCTGCGATTTATCACACTTATTCAACATCAGAAAAAAAAAAACCTCAACTTTAAAGCTGGATTCATTCATATTTTTATCATTTTGGAGACAGAACAAGCTGTAAACGCAAACAAACCTATTTGCAAACATTTGCTCATTTAAACACAACCTCTGTGTCCGAAAGGTGAAGCCAATGCAGAAGTGCCTTAAACCGACATTCTTTCTAATGGCCAGCAGGGGGCGACTCCACTGGGTGCAAAAATAAGTTGTTTTGTATAGAAGTCAATGAGAAAATGAGCCGACTTCCTACTCGATTTATTACCTCGGTAAACTTTTTTCTAATGACTTTGTGGTCTCAGTAGTATGCACTAGTATCAAGTCTTCTCTGAATGCAGCATCGTGTTTATTTTGTAAATTATGTTCCCATTTAGAGTATAAGATGACAAATCAGGAGCGTTCATTTCTTCCATTGGAAGTATATTGTGTTTTAAGCATGTTCTTCCCTAGCGCTAGCGTTAGCTGGTGACTTATCGGTTGCTATGCTAACGAGACTCGCCCCCCTGTGCCTCGCTCTTCCACAGCTCCACCCTTTCGTCCAAATATCGTCACTTTGGTTCCAAAAAAAACTAAATGGCGATGCTAATGTCCCACAGACACGCAACAGAATCATTTATTTGAAGACGTGTTTCCATCCACCTGAATATTCACTCTCCTTTTAGATCCACCAACTCCTGAAATACCTGCAAATATCTTAAACAGCCAAATTAAAGCACATGTTCGACCCACACGTGTGCTATAATCACCACTTAGTCTTCATGACTGTGTGTATATAGACCGCTTGATTGACAGCTCCCTCCCACTTTGCATCTGTTACAGACGTTGGACAACTGTTGTTGTTGTAATTGGTAAATTGACTGATGACCTCGTGTATTTCTTAGCATAGCTCTGCCCAACATCCACAGTGATAGTGATGCAGTTACACATTTAAAAAATAAAAATCATACCTGCATAATACCGACCCAACTGAATCATATTCCTTCATGAGGGACTATTCTGTCCCAGATGATTGTGGGTAAAACCTCTCATGGAGATATAATGTGAGCATACAGTCACAGTAAGTACACTATTATTACATTAGATTGTATGCACTAATACATTTCATTATCAAATGTATCTACACAAAGTCGCAAAAAGCTTATCAGTCTGGACACAATCATTTGGTTGTGTGTTTATGAAGTTCCAGCTCTGATCTACTAAACTGTGAACAAGACGAGCGAAAACACATCTGTTTACTCAGTATGTTATTTGAGCAGTGGCAGCAGCACAGTGCAATTATGAGGCAGGAGTTTATAGAAAATGATCAATATTCTGCAAATGTGCTGTGACTAAATATTTGAATGAAGGAAATTCCATATTTATCTGAGAAATTATGGTAAGAGGCAGGTCACGGTTGCTCAAACCGTCGATATTGCTGTGAGAAAAACAAACTCTCCAGTTCCTCTCCTCTTTGTCCTCCATCTACTCCATTAGTAAAACTAATTAGTCAATATCTCTGATATACTTTGGCCTCTAGCTAATTTCTAATGACGTCTGTGCCCTTCCGGCTCACACAAACAACACCAACTGTATCTTGTGTTTGTCAGAAGTTATTCAAAGTAACAAGCAGCGGTCAGAGTGGACTGCAGGGGTCTGGACAAATCAGGGATGACAGTGCTCATTTTCGGGCCAAGTTTATCCCATATTTCTGGAAGCTGGTTTCACATTAGGCAACAAAACGTCCAATTCATTATGAAAAATTCACACATGTTTGAAAGAGTGGTGGATTTCTGTTGTTTTTAATTTTCCTATTGAAGAAAGTCACTGGGTGAATAGTGGTGAATAAACGTGCATCGTCAGTATACTGGTAGCATAAGGGGCCCATCAATACACCCCGAGGAACTGCGCTGATAATAGGTGTTGAAAAAAGAGTTCACTATTCTCAGTTATTGACGGTCCGTTAATTTAAAGCTTTAAAAACTGTGTATGACATCATATATGGTATCATTCAAGCTGAAACTCTGCTTCAGTGTTCTCAAACTAAATAACTGAATTTCCACAATCTGACACACAATGAATACGAAAGATTTAAACTGATGCTTTGCTGCCACTGGCACTTTAAGAAGTCAGAGTAAAGCATACAGAAATGTATGCAGAGACTTAATTAAATCTAAATTATAATATTTAGAAATCATGATTATCAATAAAAGAAAATGTTGACAATCAAATGATCTGTAAATGCGGTTTCAAAGGACCTGAGAAAGGAAACTGATTTAACAGACGATGATGCTGCTGCATCGCATTTGAACCTAAATTAATTAATATAGCCATTAATTATAAAACCGAGGCATTTCAGAGAGCTAGAGTTACCACTTGAAATGATATAGAGAAGATTCACCCATGTGTGATGGTGACCCCGTGCCCCACTGGTCCAGTCCGACAGAGATTTAGTCCATCAGGTGTTTGTACAGAGAGATGACAGGCGTGTGTAAAAGACCAAACCACTCAGCAGACATTGTTTTTTTCTTCTGGTTAAAAGTAATATGTTCCACTGACCAATCTGCCTCCATTTGGTCTGGTTCCCTCTGAGTGACAGCACTAGTGCCTTGCAGTAAGTTTTCTCTGTTCGGTAGTCGACCTTTAAGAACTTGAATGCACCAACAAAGAACCATTTTCAAAGAAGCCTCTCACAACAGAAAGCACTCGCTCATTAATTTGTAGTTGATGGGTTACGACATGTAGAGCCTTTAATGCAGCAGCAGTGGGACCATAAACATTAAAGATTACAACCTCGCTCTTTTCCCCTTTTCGTCTCGGTGTTTCTCTATCTTTGCTTTTGTACGTCTGTGTCTCTCAAAGCTTAATCAAAACTCTAGTGCTGAAGAAAAAAAACACTGATAAGCCTCTAATGGACACGCGAGCATCTATGTGGGTGCAAAAATCCATTTCCAGAGATGATAATGTGCTTTTGGGAAAAACACTGTGGCATGGAAAGTGGACTCTGAGTGTATTTGCTCTTTTGTGTGTTTGTGGAGATCACTTCGTGCAATGTCTTTTTAATATGGGTATTCCAAATCCTCTAATTTTGTTGGCTATATTGTAGATTGGGTAGTAAATCAACGCTGATATAATCTGGGCAGTGTGTGTGTGCTGGTGACGGCTCAGAGGCTCAGGCAGAGCAAATCCCTTGCGTTTTACTGTGACAACCCATTAACGCTGCTGTGTATTTATAACATTTCATTTAGGCATATCAGCCTTCTCATCAAATATTCATTTGAGGGGAGATTGCCTGCTTTGTTTCGCCCTCCACTCCTCCGTCATCCCCTCACCCTTTCATTTTTTTTTATCTGTGTGTTGCACCTGTATCTAAAGAAAATAGAATCAACTCAAACTGCCTGTTTCCAGGGGAACACGTAAGCAGAAACACACCTCCTGAGGGCACTAGGCATTAGTTTTTACTGAATATTATCCTCAGTGCCACCTCACCTGTGTGTGTGTGTGCTTCTCCTGTATCTATCAGTGTGTGTGTGTGTGCTTCTCCTGTATCTATCAGTGTGTGTGTGTGTGTGTGTGTGTGCGTGTGTGCGTGTGTCACCTGTATCACCGCTCCCCACCGTGCATAACTTCAGGCTTCAATCAGAGCTCATTATTGGCTATCTGTCAGCCCCACTTTCCAGCCTGCAGCAATGCTAAACTTCCCTGTAAACCCCCGCGGGAGACACACACCATCAATCCTGCGAGATTTAAGCGACCCAAGGCGCATGATATATATTCAAATACCTCTCCACTGTGTTCCCTCTGTCTTCTTCTATTTCTCGTTTGAGTTTATTTCTCTTTCAAATGCACCACTATCCATCTCTCTGATTCTTTTTTACTTCACAAGGCCTCTGTGTCCTCCCTTGCCTTTCCTTTCTCTTTGTCTCGCTGTTTCCCAGAGCAGATATTTTCTCTTCTCCACATCAGCCTTCTGACGGGGGACATAATAATCCCTCACCCGCATCCTGCCTGTCTTTAAAGACGCTTCACCACACTGTTTATCCCACAACAAGCACTATTTAGTTTTTCTTGGCAAAAGAAGTTCTCTTTTTTTATACCATTTACATTGTTCTATGTTTTGGTTTGAGGTAACTTTAAAGGCAAGAACACAATAAAACTGTTTATTGCTGGTTTTATAGTTAATCTGCCCTGGTTTGTGTGGATCAGAATATTTAAGGCACAGCCTATAATAATTCAATAGTGTTTGGTTCTTTGAAATGCTACAAAAAGGTTTATATTGGATTTTGAAGCCGGATTAAAGGAGTGCTACGTGCGTCCTGGACATATTGTGAGTATAATGTATCCAATAACAATATTTACTTTAAAAAGCAATGTGATAAAAAAGACATGACTAAATAACTAATAATAAATAACTAAAGCCATGTCAAAGCCAGTTAACTTATTATGGAGAGTATTCTGCCTGTGAAACCGCTGTATAATGTCTCCTGTGGCTTTAGGGGAGATTTGTCAAGCCAGAGAAAGTTACACAACTTCACTTGAGTCATTTCGCGTGTGACTTTAAAGTTTGAAACTTTAAGTAATACTTTATTCTCGACATTTAAACGTTACTCTCGACATTTCTACTTAATGCAAAATCAAATAAAAATCTTCCTCCTCTTATTTCCCCTCTTATGTCCGGCCCTAATATTCTCCTGTAAAAAGCTACTGAATTACACTTCAAACCTTGATGATGTCCCAGGGAAGCTCAAAGTCTTAAAATAGAAGTTTCAGATGGCAAACAAAGCTTGTGGAAATCTTCTAGTTTATCCCATAAATCAGCTCGCGGCCTCATCGGTCTCCACCCAGTTTATGGTGTGTATTTATGGATTTAATATTCAAATGATTATTTTTTTCGAATTGCGACCTTGGCTCTCGGATTCATTTGAAATATGAGTGAGTCATTCGTTAAAGCTACTCAACCAGCCCAAGGGCGTGGAGCTGACAGGGTATTGATCGGCAGGTATTACTTCCTCCTGCCGAGCCAAGGTGAGAGTATCCATCAGGGGAGCGAAGATCAGCAGATATACACTCCCACATCCCTCTGTCTGTCTGTCTGTAGCACTCCCGCTCTCTCCATCACTCCTCTTCCTCTCTCCTCTCAGCTGTTTCTCTCTCTCAGCTCGGACAGATGCAGATGCTCCAGCTGACAGTCGGACTCTTTGACATTTTCTTTGGGATATTTGGACAATCAGCAAATTAAAGTCATCAAATTTCGGCTGCAGATCAACATCACATGTGAACCTTAAACCCGCAGAAGCCTCTCAAACGGACTCAAAAGTGCGCGCTGATGCTGAGCAGGAGAGTTTGGATAGAGACACACGAGCGTTTTCGCGGACTTTTTTTTATTTTTACTCTTTTTTTCTTGTCAATCTTGGACCCGTTTGCAACATAAATACACACAGCACACACACACACACACACACACACACACACACACACACACACACACACACACACACACACACACACACACACACACACACAGGCTGATGCTTGCAGAAAAGTGACATGCAAACAGGAGTGAAGTCGTAGCTGCGCGGTGTTCTGGTAAGAACTGAAAGAAAGAAAGAAACATGAAATCCAGGAGTCAGGACCAGAGTTTGTCTGACTCCAGAGAGCTGGACAGATCTTACGACCCTCTTACAGGTATCAGCCTTTGTCATCTTTTTTATTTTTTATATGGGAAATTGCTTGATTTACTGCTGTTTTGCTGACCTGGCTGAGATTTCCAGTGACTGTGCGCTCATGAAAGTTTGCTTTGCTTTCTTCTAAAGAGTCAACTGGTACATACAGTACAGTAGATTACACAGGGGCATTTTAAATAAATAGTATTTGCCGAGCTGTCAAAAAAACAAAAAAACACTGAAGCCAGCCAGCCGAGTTCAGTGTTTGAGTGCCTCGTGATCCTTACTTTATTATTTAAGATGAACTTTGCTTTAGCCTACTAACTGTGGGCCTGGTCAACATCTTTGGGTTCTAGGAAAGTTGTGATGGGCATTTCCATTGTTTTCTGACATTTAATAGATTAAATTATTAATAGATTGTAAAAGAAAACAGATGAATCGATAATGACAACATTCACAAGTCACAGCCCTAATTTAACAAATACATGGAATTTATGTTGGTCATATTAAATCAACATGTTTGTTTTCATGAAATGCTCTAGAAATTTGGTCTGTCCTCGACTAAAGAAATTCTTAGTCAACATACTTTTATACGATTTTGGCGACAAATCGATTAGTTGATTGAATCCACAGATCTGTAAAACTAACTGATTTAAAAGCACCACTTTAAATCTTGTGTTTACCAGAGCTTGGAAGTAAGTCATTCAGCATTAAAACAGTCGTATTATGACACAAAGGTCATAAAGATGAACATCAGTAGTATTCTCTTGGGTTGTAAATATGGACATATAGCTCAGATAAACACATGGATAAGGTTTGAAGTAGAGAGGAGAGAGAACAGAACTGCAAACAATGAATAGACGAGTCTCGGCTACAGAAGCCCTGAGACGCAACTCAAGTAAGTCTGACCAAAAAAAAAAAGACTTAAGAACAGGTGAAAAAAGGATAATCTTTCTGAGTTCCTTTTTTATTCATCTGCGAAACCAGTGGAAAAAAAGTTGTATTTGTTGTTGTTATCCTCATGTCGGCCACAAGAGGCAGAGGTGCACCCCTACCCCATGTTCATGATCACTACAACACTTTCTTCCAGGTGAGTTTTAAGTTCTCCAAGCACAATAACATCAAGATACATACATATTGTGTGTTAGCAAGTTATGTCAAATTACTTTCATGTTTTTCTTTTGGCTAGAAATGTATTTTTATCGGTGCTAATCTGCCACTTTTGGTCCTATTTAGAACATGGGATAGTGGTGCCTCTGAGCTCCTTGTGGCCGAAATGAGTATTACAACAACAACAAACACTTAACACACTTAAGTGTTAACACAAATGAAGGAACATGGAAAAGGTTATCCTGTCAAAACCTTTTTTCACCTGAATTTCTTTATTACTATACTTTTAACTGTGTGTGTGTGTGTGTGTGTGTGTGTGTGTGTGTGTGTGTGTGTGTGTGTTTTATACTATAATTAGATCAGTGTGGCGCCTCTGTTTGTCAGACTATTCAGTCTTTTATTTTCCTCATGAGTGCTTGCAAAGTCAAGTCTCTTTAGAGAGTAAGCATCTCAGTGTTCATCTCTTTCTTTTTCACACACACACACACACACACACACACACACACACACACACACACACACACACACACACACACACACACACGCACACACACACATTTAGGACTCTTCTTCTTGTGACAACTCCCAAAATAGTGCTTTCCTTTAAAAATAAATGTATAAAAATAACTTAAGAGCAGCACAGTGCTGTTCCCATTTAGTTTGCAGGATATGGTATACATCTTTATTTAATGGCTGATAGTTGCAGCTGGCACAATAGCCAGTGTGATATCCATTCAGCAGTATTTTAACCAAACAGTGAACAGGTGCATGAACACAGAGGCTTTATGGGTGTTCAGGACACACAAACAAGGACTCTTATTAAAGAGTGAAGTGCAGAGGCGCCATGGTGCACAACAGCCTGAGATACACACACTGTTTAACTCTATTGCATCTGTCTAATAAGCACCCAACAGTCATCTTTAATATATTGATGAAGGAAGCAACAACAACCGCTTATGGTGGAAGAAGTCTGTATAAATGCATTTAAATGATTTATCAGTTACATACTGAGACTGAGCAGAAAATGTTGTTTACGTGTAGCTGCTCTGCTGGAAAGCTCACGTTGTTTACTCCTGACCGTAGCCATACATTATAGGTACTGGATCTTTTTCAAGTCATCACTTTCTACACTACACTTCACATGTTACAGTGACCCTGACTGACAGCTCCCGCTGAGGTGCAGCTGAACTATGATGTCATGTGAAAAGACTGTTTTCTATTTAAGGGATAGCTCGACATTTTCGGATATATGTTTATTTTCTTTCTGGCCGACAGTGAGATGAAGTAACTATGAAGCTACATGAGCAGCCAGTGAGCTTAGCTTAGCATTAAAGACTGGAAACAGGGGTCTTAGTGCTAAGCTAAGCTAACATGTCAAAGTGTCCTTGGGCAAGATACTGAAACCCAAATTGCTCCCCATGGCATGGCCACCGGTGTGTGTGTGAGTGTGTGTGAATGTTTATCTCTCCTGATGAGCAGGTGGCGTCTGTATGAATGTGTGTGTGTGTGAATGCTGACGTGTTGTAAAAGCGCTTTGAGTGGTCGCGAAGACTAGAGAAAGAGCTTAATAAATGCATATTTAACGTTGCGAAGGTCGCAGTTTAAAACACGTTGAGAAACTGAACTACTCGATTATATTCAGGCAACAAAACTACTTGGTTAGCTTAAGGAAAGATCATGGTTTGGGTTTATATCAGTACGTTTGTTACGTTTGATACGTAGTAACATAGTTACTTAAGTAACATAAGTAACTCAGAGTTGACTTTTGGTTTCATACAGGACACAAACTCCTGGGTGAAAGTCCTGTGTCTGTTTGACCCCAGTCTGCTCCCATATGCGGATTTTGTCGCTCTTTCTGATGTACATACACCTGACTTCCTCCTTTGCTCCCTTCATAACTACTACAGTCACCAAAGATCGCCGTCTAACAACAAATGTAAATATTGTGTGTGTGTGTGTGTGTGTGTGTGTGTGTGTGTGTGTGTGTGTGTGTGTGTGCATGAGACAGGTGATAACACTTTCATACATTTTTATTCATGACATTTCTTTAGAGCGCTCAAGGGTTTCCTCCCTAATGTATCAAAAACTGTCAACACTGATAACACAAATACTTTTACATTTATTTCATGTAGTTACATGTCAGATTTCTACATAAGAGCCCCTCAGAGCCAGATATATCATATATATAAATATATTTCATGTACCAGGTGCCAGGTGGAGTTGGCTGGACTGATGAAGACTGTATTAAGATCACAGTTGTGTAACAAAAGATCAAATCTGGTGCTCCGTAACCGATGGTGTGTCACATGAGGTCAGAGGAATTTAAATAAACCTCATTGACCATCACTGGGGAACTCATGGAAGAGAAAGACATTTAAAAGTGTGAGTATCATTGGTTAGTATAAGATTACTATAATCTGAACCATGTCCTCTTTGAGGATTATGGTAAGCACAGAGGCTGTTGCCCTGGGAACATGTTACAAACAATCATTGAGCGCTGTGTGACCTCCCAAGTAAACTTAAGATCCTACCGATGAACCCAGTTTGGGTCTCGGATCAAAAGTAAAATTAGCGTCACCGGTTTAGGTTTCTTTATACGCATTCCTAGGTTCTTTACTTATTCCCTGAGAACTGATGCTCGCTTTTTCTGTTTAGCTCTTAGTCAGGAAGGAAAATGAACTTTTGTAAGAACGTTTGGTGTTTTATACACCGAGGTGCAGGTTCTCTGGGATTTTGGGAGATTTTGAAAGAAAAGTGTCTTAAAAATATTGAAGTCATGAAAACACTGTAGCATTGTGTCATTTTTCAGACGTGCAGCTGCCACTTTGGGAGGCTTTAATCCTTCCACAGTGATTACATTTATCTCACAGGTCAATATGTTCTTCGTGTAGCCAGAAACCTGCCTGATTGAAACCCATTGAAGGGCCTATTTCAAAAGTTTGAGGTTTGGGAATATTCTGATTATTTCTCCCCTTAAACTGAAATACAACAGTTAATGCTAAGGTGTCCTGCCAAAAGATCTCAATAACAGACTTTAAATTCCGTTATAACTTGTTGAAATGACTCCCCTTCAAAGCTTCCCAGCACTCCTTTCATGAGTTTCTTGGTTGTCTTTGACTTCTCCATCCACAATCTAAGTATTTTCAGCTGGAGGTGTTTGCACCAGTGGATAAAAGAGTCTTGAAATGTGTCGATAACAGCAGGGAAGAGTGTATTGATCGGCCTAAGAGGACTTGCATCTGTTGAAATTGATTCACACGATCAAAGTCACCCAGAGGGTCTCCAGGAGTGAGGAAAGGCTGCCTGCTGGAAGATCTGCGCTCCTGCTGAAACGAGTCCGTGTTGTTCATCGGAGGAGCCTCGGCGGTATCCAGTGATCAGTTTGTGCTGTGGGACAGCTGAAAGGTCACTCACTGCAGCACTCAGTTTAATAAAACAAGTATGTTGCTTTTGCTCATATTGTAACATTAGGAGCAGTATGAACAAAATCCTTTATATTGGCTTACAGTGCATTTTTACTTTTTGTCCAGCTGAGGCTTATGATGTTATATAACAGCTGGAATAATGTTTGCCTCTCGCCCCTCTAAGAACAAACCTCCCGCTCAGTTTTTGTCGGATTACTGTGCAAAGAATAAAACAGCTGCCCTTAGAGAGCTTTTCAATAACTTAGAATATATATATAATAATATCTGCCCTGCGCTCCTTCACGTCTAAAAATACCATCTTGAAAGACCAGAAAACAGCAGGGAAGTTTTCGTTGTTGTCTGTCGTCCTGCAAAATGGTTTTCCAGTTTATAAATCCAAACGGCTGAAGTGTTTGTGCTCCTCACCTGTGTGTGAGAGGCCCTGCAAAGCTTTGTTTGTTTTTCCATCGTTGTGCAGCTGCTGTATTTGAAAGTTTGATTGACATGTCCTACATATAAAGGCAGGGTAGTAACCGCTTTGTTCTCACAGAATGAAAACATTTCAATAATTTATGTTTATTTACAGAAAGCAGAAGTTTATAGCTTTAAAGCGAGGCGTTATTTAGTGAATGCCTCTGATCTGCTGCTGCTGCTGCTATTTAATCCTTGTGTACTTTACATTACTGATGACCCTTTTAAACACATTAGAGTCTCTCAGAGAGTGAACATTAGTCAGATTTATTTATTTAGGTATCTAGTTACTTATTGGTGAAGTTTTTATTTAATGATAACGCAGTCGTAAGCTGATATTGTTTCAAACACTGCTGTTGGTGTGTTGCTACTGAAGCCCTGAGATCTATTTTCTAAGTCTGAAATACATTTTCTCTCCTTTGTGTTTGCGATTTAAGAACAGAAGGAAAAAGTGTTTGTTGGTGTAATCCTCATTTCTGCCACAAGAGGTGGAAGTGCACCAGTACCTCATGTTCCTAATAAGACTTAACATTTAATAACAACAGACACTTTGAAAAATTATTTGAGGGACGTGGAAAGATAATCCTGGCAAAAAAAGTTTTTCCTGCTCTGAAGTCATAAACACAGGAGAGAAAACTATTTTGATCAGATTTCTTTTCTCACTTGCCTCTCAGGGCTTCCGTAGTTACATATTAATGAGCACATTCAAGATGTTAGAGACGACCTGTCTCACGTGCCAGCATCTTATTTAACTTGAATGGAAATCTTAGAGGTTTTATACATTCTGTATTTCCAACATCAGTAAATGTTTTCTCTCTAGACAGCAGTGGGAGTACAGGTTTTTAAACATCACACAGGTTGCTAGCCTGTCTGTTGTAGTCTGCAGTGCTCATAGATGTAGTGAGATATGCTGTGAGCGAGCGGGAAAGCTTCCCTCTCACTAAGGGGAAGAAAGTGACACACATGCACCTCAATTCTGTAAAGTTTGAAGAAAGAAAAATAGAGAATCAGGTTGATCCCACAGCAGCTGCTGGAATCTGCTGCACCCTGTGGGACTGCTTTTGTTTCAGCAGCAGGCGACCTGTTAGTGTGAATGCTGGACATTGTTTGTAACTTGTGTACGATCACCAGTAAAAGAAAAAGAAAAAGAGTCCCTGCTTGACTGATGCTGCTCGTTTCTCCATCGCACTTTACACCACCCACCAGATTGCATCCTGTTTGTAACGGTTCACCACCATTAAAACCTTACAAAGACCATTTCTGCCAGTAAAAGAAAAACATTAGATGAAAACGTATCCTGGCGATGAAGAAAAAACAAATCCAGTATCTCAGAATTATGAGCAACTTTCTCAAAATAATGATTTAGCATCTCAAAATAATTCAGGCTCTTTTTAATCACATTGTCAGAAATGGGGTTCCATACATACAGTAGTTGTTTCTTGTCTGCATTTTTGTTTGTCCTTTCTCTGACTTTGAGGCCTTAACTGTAATCTGATTGTGGGTCAACACTGCCCTCTAGTGGCAGGAAGTACACAGCTGGAGATGCAAAATCAACAATTGTTGGTGTGAGCTTCTGGCTGCATAGTTGCTGCTGTCTAGCACCCCACGTGTACCGTGTCTCTTTGTCCTTGGGTTGTTTTGGATCAATATAAAGTCTCTGTGAATGACTTTGGATGAGAGAGACTACACAACAAGATGCCTTTACATTTAAAGAGAACACAAAGAGAATTTAGGACGAGGCAAAGCTTCAGAATAAAAGAGGATGTTTGTGTTTTACTGTAGCAGCTGAGTCGACCTTGTGGTGCTCCTACAGGAGGAGGGAGGGCTGGGGTGCAGATGTTGTGTTCGCTAATCAGTTTAATGAAGATGTTTTTTATAATAACTTCATCAGGATTATTGATTGATTCACATGCAGCTTTGGAGCAAGTTATCAGCTGGCAACATTTGGAGAGAACGACTCTGGTTTCAAAAAGTGAGGAAACACAACAGATACAAATAAGAAACAAAGAAGACAGCAAAGGAGGGCTGCAGCTCAAAGTCATGGAGAGTGACTGTGAACGTGTTCACTGGCTCATCTGTTGTGTCGTGGTGTCGTGTTGTGTTGTGGTGTCTGTAAAGGCCGGTGGACCATGATGGTGGGAGGTCCAGTGACCCGGTGGTTATAATTATGTTTTTGTAATTGTCATGTAAAAGACACATTCTGGTTAAAAAAAGACTTTAAAAAACCTGACTTTTTTCTATATCTGAAAACAAAGAATAATATTAGACCTTTAGATCACTTCTGTATCTCAGGTCTCAGTCATTTCACTCAGCCCTCACATGGACGCTCTCCAAGCATCTCTGATCCGATAGGTCACACTGGTTCAAAGCCAGGTCAGCAAACTAATTTGTGCCACTAAGTTGCGTGGAAAAGTGATTCAAATTATTTGCTTGTAGCTCGGCCAGTGGTTTATCCATCTAACATGGTGTTCCCAATGCTGGCCGCTCTGTCTGCCTCTAATCTGTGCTGTGATTGGTTGCTTCCAGATAATCCAGCATCCAAACCCAACAAAAAGACCATAAAGCAGCGCTTCCTCAAACTTCTGCCCTGCTGTCGCTCCGGCTCCAGCTCTTCAATTACTCAAAGCAAGTGTCAGGACACACAGTCGCTCCCAGATTCCCCTTCATTAAAATTAAACTGTGATACTTTTGTCACTCTTACTTTTCCTTTATTTTTCTCTGGGCGAGGCGTTTCATGTACACTTCAGTAAATCTTAGGGAGTAACTATTTAATTTCTCTGCCCATCCCTACACGCAGGTAATATCTCTGATGATGATGAACTGTTGACGGTGCGCTACCGACCGGAGGGGCTCGACCGTCTCCTACAGCAGACCAACTTCAACAAGAAGGAGCTGCAGGTCCTCTACCGGGGATTCAAAAACGTCAGTCAAAGATTCACGTGAATGTTTGAATCTTTTTTTTAAACTCATGGACCATGGATATGAATAAGGAGTGTTTTTTAATTATGTGCATGAGAAAGCCTGTCTGTGTTTTTTTTTATTTCCACAGGAGTGTCCCAGTGGTGTGGTGAATGAAGAGACTTTTAAAAGCATCTACTCCCAATTCTTCCCTCATGGAGGTCAGTCAGACACTGTGGAAGCCGAGTCCTGCCAGTAAAAGAAAACATTAGGATGAAAACTTGCGCAAAGCCTTGTGATTAAAAAAATGATCTTGTAATTTATTATAACGAGAAACTTTGTTGACTTAGTATCTCAAAACAATGACTTGCTTATGTCGAAATAATGACTTCGAATTACACAATAACCAGAAATGTTCTCACAATAATGATCATTATTATTATTATTACACAGTTTCATCATAATGACTCTCAGGTTCTATTTGCTTTGGCATCACATTTCATCATTAACATCTTCTGTGTCTAACTCGTATTTCTCACCTTTATTTAACATTTAGTTTGCAAAAGTTCTCACATCATTTTTCTGGTATTACATGTAAAATATCGGTCGAACTAGAAACCTGTAGTTATAACCTTTTCATAAGGAAAGATCTCACGTCTTCCATCTTCATTGGTGGAAGATTACACATTAAAACAAGATTACATAAAACAAACGTTTTTCACATGAGTCCAGTCATATAAAGTGATGTCACAGGATCTCTCTATCATTTCACACTCTCAAAGCTTTACTGAATCTTATGAATGATCAATGATCAATTTATTTTCTCTTCCCTCCAGATTCAACTATGTATGCACATTTCCTGTTTGAAGCTTTTGACACCCACAGCAATGGATCGGTCAGCTTTGAGGTGACTTTTCCATCCCTTCATGTTCTGCTGTTGTTTTTTTTGCTCCTTCATTTTCTCCACTTCTGTTTTCTTCCTTTCATGCATTATGTACTTTTAAATAGCACAGAGAGCACAAAGCTCAACGACTCTTCCAAGAACGCTTCTTACTCTGTTGATTTATCGTTTAGCACTTTGTAACAGTTGTTTACGATCTTCTTCTTCTTCGCTACTCCAGACGACCATCTGTCTTTCTAGATAAAATAACTCTTTCTAAGATATTTCATTTAGTCAAATACGTAAGGGCACATAAGGTACATTTCTCATATGGACTTTCTTGGCCAGGACACACACACAAGGTTGAATTTCACTTCAATATGGAACTCCTTTACTGTCTTTACCTTACAGTAAATCATAACCAAGAAACCTATCATCTTTATAAGCTTTTAGTTTGTACCTCATATCTTTAAGTACGCTTGGTAACATGTAACATTGACTCTGTACTAACAAACCACTTCCTTCTTTTACTTCCTGCTTTCATCTTTACCCTGTGACTCACTCCTTCTGATGTCACAATCTCTCTCATCATCTCAATCACGGCTCGGGTTTTTTATTTTTCTGTAGGACTTTGTTGTAAGTCTGTCCATCATCTTAAGAGGCTCCATCACCGATAAACTCAACTGGGCCTTTAATCTGTATGATCTCAACAAAGACGGCTGCATCACCAGAGAGGTACTTTAACCGTTTTCTTTGTATAGGTCTTGTGACATGTCGGCAGCGCTTCATTGACTCTCATTTATTTTCGTCCAGGAGATGACAGACATCATGCGCTCCATCTATGACATGATGGGGAAGTACACCTACCCCTGCATGAGGGATAATGCTTCCAAGGAGCATGTTGACACCTTCTTCCAGGTAAAACACCAAAACACGCCACATCACCCAACCCTAAACTAAAGTTAGTCTTTGTTCAAAACAACTAATGGTCCCCTTGTGTTTGATTTGATTTCCTTTTGCAATGTTTCACTTGAGATTCGTTTTTAAAAATGTGTCTTTAAATATTGCTTATACAAAGTTTGTACGTTGCACTGTTTTATCTCGCCAGAATTATTCAGCATTTCACATTAATCTCTCATAATGTACTAAATTAAATCATGCTGTATTGAAGACTTGACACTAGATATTGAGAGCATAAACGCAATAGGAAAATGTTTACTGAGGTAATAAATCAAGTGAGAAGTCATTTTCTCAGAGACTTCTATACAATAGGTGGAGTCGCCCCCTGCTGGCCATTAGAAATAATGCAGGTTTAAGGCACTTACACACGGGCTTCACTTCTCACACATGGAGGTTGCCCCTTGGTAGCATTGCAATAAGCTTTCCTGGCACTAGTTTCAGGCCGTTCACTGATGTTCAGTCACTCGTGTTAACTCGGCAAGAAAGCTCCACTGGGTACCTTCAAGTTACCCTTTGAAACATCTGTGCCTGTGTGTTGCATTTTCCAGAAAATGGACAAGAACAACGACGGAGTGGTCACCATCGAGGAGTTCTTGGAGACATGCCAAAAGGTCTTCTGCATCAAATGCTTTCAACCATTTCAAATGCATATTTAATGACTAACAAAACCTCCTTTTCGATTTGCAGTTCTCTCAGTAGTTTAACTTTGCCCCTTTGTTTCTCCATCCAGGATGAAAGCATCATGCAGTCCATGCACATGTTTGACAATGTGATCTAAAGCTTTAGAACTGAGTTTTTTCCTGCTGCCTGGAGCTCATCTACAGTTATTCAGCCCCCGGTCAGAGTGGACGGTGCTTGGCACTAAACAGAGCAGTGCACGGTGGGATGTCCTGAGGATATCTCCCCAAAACACTACTTGTGAAATGTTTTTTTTATTAAAAAGGTTCTTGGAAGGCATCAAAAGAAGTGGATTCTGATGTTTTAAGATGTTGAATCGCGATCGAATGAGCTGTGCAGACCGACGTGAGCAAGCATATTTAAGGCTGTAGAAAAGCAGCGTAATAACAATAAGCATTGATGAACAGTAGATACTTGTAGGCGACTGTCGTGGCCTCTTCACTCATAGAAATGACTATAACCATCATATTTTCTCTATTGCATGAACGAATGTGCAGACACATGGAGCAAATTGAACAATGTTTAAAATGTTGTAGAAAATGTATCACTCACTTTCTATACTCGCAGTTTGAAGGACGCTCTAATGAAGGGATGAAGTACTAGCAATAATCTTAAAGTAACCGGTTATCAAATCTGTCCTCAGTGTTCTTATGGAGCTCACCACTCAGTTATTGTATTACCGTATATATCGTGTGCATGATGTGTTTGTTTTGACTGGCCATTGAAATGTTTAATAAAAGTGTGTATATATTTTCGATATGGACGTGATACTACTGATGAAGTTGAATAAAACTACAGTTGCTATGCAAAAGAGCATATTGTTTTGTAACAAAATTGACCAGATGGAATATTATATCCACTAATGTCAGAGTGCTCCTAGACTTCTCCTCGTTACAGGTTCAGAGGTCATCTTTGACATTTTATAGTTTCATTATTTTTCTCTAGCCTGCACAAAAAGCATGTTTTCTTCTTAGAAGAGATGTACTGTATGTGCTGCACTTTCAAAATAAAACACTCAACAATCCTGAACTGGTATTATAATAGATTGTAAAACAGGTAAATCATTTAAAACATGGACACCATAGTATGTTTAATATATCCTTTATTTTTATTAAACAAAATTTCAGTAAAAACTCTTATTAAGTAGAAAGACAAAAATTTCCCTGTCAGTAGTTTGCTCCAGCTGTAGGGCCTTCCCCGACTTTATCACCACATGTGTTGACTAATGAATCAATCTGTTGAAAACATCTGAAAAACCTCGTTGTTCTTCTTCTTCTACATCTAATGATTACGGTCACCTTTGTTAATATTCTGGTAATGCCGGGTAATGTGAACCTTTCCCAGTGAATAACTTATAAAAAGATGAGAAAATATTCCTAAAAAAAAACAACCAGCAGGGGGGGGGGGGGGCTGGGGGCAGCCCTACACTGCTCTCTCTCTCAAAGACCTCCACATCTCCTCGTGTGTTCATTCCTACTGAATTAGTGCCGCAAGAAAGAACGAGTCCGTGTAAACTAACTCTTCACCGACTCTTAAACTGTTGGGTCACGGCGGGAGAAAGTTGAGTATATAGTGTCAAAACTACAGCGTACACAGCAGTGTCTGTTACAAAGGCGTTAAGAAAGAAACAGAGCGGTGAGCAGGTGCACCGTGCACGTTGAGCCACCTCTGGCAGTGTTTTCAACTATTATTCTCTTATTTTTTTCCTTTTTCTTTAATAAAAAAGAAAAAGAAAAAAAGAAGGAAGCTACGCGATTATCATCACAAAATAAAATCTCTTTGGCATAGAATACCCACCCAAAAGCGTAAACACACACACATACACACTCACAGACACACACACACACACTCTTAAAAAAGGTTCTCTACCAGAAACCTACAAGCATCATCAGTTATAATCAGCAAAATTATGCTATAAAACAAAGTTGAGCCCTGTTAAGAATATGAGTCCCGTACTCGGTGATAATTGCATATATTACATCAGGCTGAGAGCCGAGGGAATAATCTCTACTGACGACTAGATTCTCTTCTTTGTCCCAGTATGTCCCGTGTCAGCTCCTACGCTTCTTTTTCCACCTTTCCGTCTCCTCAGGATCTGTAAGAAGAGGGGAAAAAAAAGACATGATGAGGAAAAAGAAAAGCCCGCAGGAGCCGTCGCCCTCAAGTTTCTACTACGAGCGATTTCTGTAGTTCTTCTTCTCACTGGTTTGAAGTCAGCGGGGAAAAAAGATGTCACACAGTTCCCAACATCAATGAGGATACCAGTCACTTATGATCTGTATTGCTTTTAAATGGCATCAATCTATATAACTTGTCAAAAAATGACTCCTTGAGAAGTCAACATGAATAATTACATTGAAGAAGATCTCGGCTTCTTATTAAGGTCAAAGTTCCACGTGTGGTCATGCTGATCATTAAACAAATCTGCTCATTTTGTTTCTTTTAATGTTAAATCATTTTAGTCTGAATTAAAATTCTTATGTTTTCCATACCGCTAATGTTGCCTCCAACTCAACCTCAAATATATAATTTGTAACTATGACGACATGAATACCATGTTGGCTTATTTTATTGGGCAAAACTCTTAATTTCTTTAACTGAATGTTTTTCATTCTTCTTTTTCTGATTGAGTAAAGCTATAAGTGCTCTTGCAAATACCAAAAGCAACAGTGCTTTAAAACATTATGCTATATTAATTCATTGATATTCATCATTTCACCTGAGTAATTTAGTTTAATCAATCCTTATATTGTTATCTTATATATACTTTTATATAGCACTGTTCAATATGTGCTATGGAAGTCCTGGGAGGCAAGTGCAAATTAAAATAACCCATTTTTAAAGTTTTCAAGTTCCTTAATCTGTTTCTTCATTTGTGAAAACGGGTAAAATAAAAGTTTTGGCAGGTAAACTCTTTGTTGTTGTAACACTGATTTCAACCACAAGAGGCTGAAGGTGCACCACTTTTTATTTATTTCTCCATGCTCTCTAAACACAAGCTAGAGATAGAGATAGAGATAGAGATAGAGATAGAGAGATATCTTGTGTTTAGAGAGCATGGAGAAATAAAAAAACATGGAGAAATAAAAAAGATGATTTTAAGGAACTTAAAAGATAATCCTGGCTTCTTACCACAGTTATCAGCACTCTTGTATCTGCACTTGTTTTAGACAACAGATCCTGATTGGCTGAGGTAACTTGAATGAATGAACTGACCTTTAAAATTCAGGGTACCCTTGTCCTCCATAGGTGCCTTGGTATTCGTCCGATAGCATTCCTGTGTCATTGACGTCCATGGGCATATCAGTTGCATACCCGCTGTAGCCTTGGTAACCACCACCCATCCCATCCAGCTCTGCAAAGGAGATTACAACATTCCTTACACACTGGACCAACAGGTTATATCACTTAGCACGTAGTTACTGCCACTGTCATGATAGTGTTAACAGCAGTGTAGAGAATAGAGGAAATCATTTAACATTCTAGGCACATTTCTGGAACACAGTGATCAGAGAGAGGAGAAGCTCTCTGTTCTGAGAGGAGACAGAAAAATACCAAGGCCATACAAGGAGAAAAGTCAAGGACAGGAATTAAGAGAAAGATGCAAACACAGATAAGGAAACACCAGAAAGGAGATCGAAGGGGAGAAAACCTTTTAGGCTCGGCAATGAGGAATAGGTAGAGATTTATTAAATAAAGAAAAGGGGGAAGTGAAGGCGATAAGAATGGTACAATGTCACTTGGGCAAAAAAAAGAAAAGAGACACTGGACTACAAAATGTGAAATTTGAAAAAGACATTAAAGTAAAAAAAAAAACTGAAAACGATGGAGGCTAGGACTGTGCTGCTCAATTAATCAATAACACTTTAACTAGAAAAACAATTTGATGTGTATGGAAGCCAATATGATGTCATTATTCTGAGATACTAAGTCATCATTTTTGACAATATTTCTCTTTATTAAAGGATTAATATATATATATATATATATATATATTTTTTATATTTATTTATTTATTTTCATCCTATTTTTTTCTTTTACTGGTGGAAATAGACTTCCCTAATTTTGGAGGCTGCTCGTTTAAACACCCTCCCTGCGGTCGATTGACCCAGTGATGACAAATGTGCTGTATGTGCACATTTCCGGCATAGTTACTCACCATCTGGATAGGGTCCGTCCATGGGGACACTGTTGCGGGCCTGCAGAGGTCATGAGAGGGCACAGGTCAAAGAAAGTAAACACTTTTAATAGACGTATTATTAAACAATATATGATAAAGAACTAGTTTCTTGAAAACCAATTGCTTTGCAGAATGCACTTTATAACGGCTCTATATAACTCTATATCAGCACTGTATAAGATGAGTGAGATGTAAACCCAAAGAGTCAAAAGGGTATTTAAAAAATAGAAATCTACTTTAAAGTTCCGTTGTCAGTGGAGGGCGCCAGACACTCACCAGCTCCCAGGTCTGGGGGTCGGTTTTGAACAGAGAGTGTGTGAGCTCCACAGACACTCGCTTCTTGTAGTCGGAGTTCTTATCCTCGGAGATGCGGAAGAGCACAGCTGCAGCGTAAGTAGCTAAGGGGAGAACATTTCTTTATCAGGACATATTAATTATTATTAACAACAAGTTATAGTGTGGGTGTATTAAACAGCTCAAAGTCCACAATTTAGTCTGTAATGCAACAAAAGGTTAAATATTTAAAGATAAAGTGCGAAAACATAAGTTTTAGGGCTCATGCTATTTACTGCATGAGTGACTTTGAGGCATTATAGATAAAGTGCATTTATAACATCAATTATAAAGCCTGTAGAATTAACATATCTGTGTGTGTGTGTGTGTGTGTGTGTGTGTGTGTGTGTGTGTCAGTGAGCCTCGTCTAATTCAATCTCTCTCTATGCATGAAACAATACCATAATAGATAATAATACCCCCTCCAGAACAAATATCTTCAGCTATACACTCGTGCTCTAGTTGGTACCACTTTATCGTACAAAACAGCTTTTATTTGCAACTTTAATCATTATTTATTTTTCATTTTATTCTTTGGGTCCCACCATTTTTGTCACCTATAAAAGTACTTCTATGTACATGCAAGTGTTATTGGATTCTGTACGACTTTATATACCAATAAAAAGACCTTGAGCAAACTGCCTCTACATGTACTTTAAACTCACTGCACCCTATTTTATGATCGGATTGTGTCATTTAAATATAGTATCTATAGTAACTATGTGTCCTTCTGAAATGCACTGGAGTAAAAGTATGCTTTCTCACAAAATGGTCATTTAAAGTAAAGTACCTGGAAACTGCACTTAGAGTAAGTACAGCACTTGAGTAAATTGACTTTGTTCCTTTCCACCTACGACTAAAGGCTACATTACGGTGAGCTAATCGCAGTGCATTATCTGGCTGTCCTACCGATGCCCTCGTTGTTGGAGTGCAGCAGGTCCATCAGCGGAGCAGACGCTCCCTCGCTGTCGATGAGCTCAGCTGACGGTTTGTCCAGGGCCAGCTCGCACAGCACGCCCGCCGCCACACGCTTCACGTTGTCCACTGGTGAGTAGAGGAGCTGGAGACGAGAAGGGGAGAGCGAGATTAAAACAAAACACAAGTTAATCATCAAGACAAGGACGTGTGAGAGTTTCCTCTGGTACCTGAACAAACAGAGGGATGGTCTGCAGGTTGGCGATCTCTGCTCTGTTGATGGGATCTCTTGCCAGGATGTGCAGAGCTCCTGTGGAGCCCTCCACTATCTCCTCCATCCTCACTCCGTCCTGAGGAGCAGGACGCACAGAAGAAATGTTACACAGGGATACAGAAATCAATAAATAATTCACAACTACTCATTTCCACACTCCCTTAGACCCACATGTAGTTAGTCAGTAACCTTGAGCATCCTTTCAACCTCACCCCTCACGTACCTGGTATGTCTGCTGGGTGGATGAACCATGTTTCTGGGCGTCCTGGTGGGCTTTGAGCAGCAGGTTGACCAGACGGGGGATGGCTCCAGCGTCCCTCAGAGGGGCCTGGTTCTCCGGGCACAGGGCCAAGTTGCGGATCAGGCCGACCACAGCCTTCAGGCAGAGCGTGAAAGAGACTGTCATGGTACTGATCACAGTCACTCGTCAGCAAGTAAAACAAGGCTGACAAACCAAGATGCTCCATTAGATATACGAATAAAAATAAAATAAAAAAAAGAATTGTTAATTTTCCCTCCCCTAAAGCCTGATCTTGTAAAACATACTGTTCCTGCTGTTATGTCATTTCATGCTCCTTCAGGCTGATTGAGACTCTGGCCTTCTGCCGGACCTGCCTCCCCTCTGTCCATCTGTCACCATTTCCTACAGTCTCTCTCATTGGACCAAACTCATCAACTCCTCAATTTGTTTCACAGTCCTGAACTTGGTTTCCTCAAACCACCTGCTTTCAGACTGCCACTGCTTTCATTTCTGGAGTCCTTTCCCAAATTTTAATTTCTAGACCAACCTAGTAGCTCAAACAAGGATCATTGAGATTTTGAGCTTATTAAAAATTATACACAATATGAAATAATGTCAAAGACTGTGGTTGCAGATCACGCAAAAAAAAAAAAAAAATCGAAAATTAAAACTCTGCAACGTTTAGTCGAATGATAATAGTTTATAAAAAAATTAAAAAGCGGAAAAACCTTCTTCTCTGTTTTATAGCACATTAAAGTGAATATCTTTGCATTTGGTCTGACAGAAAGTCAAGACATCACTTTGGACTTCTCTCAACTTCTCAATTTTCTGACTTTTTATAAACCAAAACATTTAACTATTAATCTAGAAAATAAACGGCAGATTAATCCATAATTAATACAGTTGTTCGTTTCAGCCCTATTTGAGCCCATACTCTCCCCCTCCACCCCTCCCGTCTCTCTACCTTGATGACGGGCCAGTAGTAGGGCTGGTTGAGCAGCTTGACGATGGCCGGGATGCCGTAGTGTCTCCTCACAGCGTTCTGCGCAACCTCAGCCTGTTGGTGGCGTGATGTCAAGTGACGCAGAGCGCAAACGGCAGGTTCAGTCACATCCTCCTTCTCGCCGGCGCGCAATATGGCGTGGATCAGCGCCTCTACGCCGTTGCCCTGGGTGACCTGAGTTTTATTGTGGGCATTGTTGCATGTGAGGTTCGACAGGATGCCGGTGGCGCAAGTGAGCATGTTGAGGTCGTCTGAGCTGAGCAGGCCCACCAGCACCTGCAGAAGGCTTTCCATACCCTCCTGGAAACAGGAAGAGAAAGATTTCAGAAAGTTCCTCATGTGTCCAACTAAGAGTCATAAAATCTGGTTTGTCAGAGAAGAGAAAAAAGTGAAAGTGAGTGTGGACGCAGACCTGCTTGGTGGCGGCATCAGACAGGTTCCTGAGCGTCCACAGACAGTTCTGCATCAGACGCTGGCTGGAGCCTGTGAGGTGATTTCCCAGAGCCTGCATCCCACCTGCAGGGAACAGAGAAGTTAGATCACTCAGCTCTCACCAACATCTCATTAATTGTGCTGCCATGTTGCGCTGACAAACTTGACACACCTGTATGACTAACTCTTACTTATACACACACACACACACACACACACACACACACACACCCTGACAGAAAACATATATTACATACCGGCCTCAACAATGGCGGGTTTGTTGCTGGGGCACACAGAGAGCACTTTGAGCACACGGCTCGTGGTCCACAGCAGCTTCTCATAGTTGTAGTTTCTCATGATGTGAACGAGACCCTCAGGACCAGAGTTGGAAAGGATGATCAGCTGTGAGAGAGGAGGACCGTGTGAGTATACAAAGTGCAGATGGCGTGGAAATAACTTTACATTTTTATGACTTGCGATCCTTTTGTAAAGAAAACCTTACAGTTCACATTGTACAAATATGACAAAGTTGTGAGCTGTTCAGGCAGATCAGTTAATTCTCACTCATTTGATTACAAGAAATAACCACACCCATACCCTCACTGTGCCAGCACCTCTGTTCACATGCCACACCCAAAACCAAAAACACCTGAACACACACAAGCAAAGCCACTTGAACAGTCTCAAATTACAGGACTTGGCTGGTGTGAAGTGTACCAGCCCTTGTATTACATGTGCAGGCAATTACACACCTTGCTCTCCTGGTTGCCATAAGACAGCAGCTGCAGACAGTCTGTGGTGATGGCCAGGAACTTGGGGTTGCTCTTTTTCAGCAGGGGAACCATCTTCTGCAGGCCGTCGGCCAGACGAACGGCCATCTTGGCTCCTTCCTGGTGCAGCAGCAGGTTGTGGAGCGTGGTGATGGCGTAGAAGAGCACAGACTCCATGGGAGAGCTGAGGGAGAGAAACAGGTGAGTTAAGTGTGTGTCACAGACAAACGGCGTGTCCAGTTGCCATTCATTAAAATAGGAAAAATAAAATATCACAAATATAATAAGTGATCTAAATAATTTTACCATTTACTTCTTTGGACCCAATCTTCCACCTGACTCATAATTCTACATGATTGTGCAATCTCCTACATTTCCCATAATGCCAGTCGACACAATCCAGAGAATGGGCTTGAACTAGAATTGACATTGACAATAAGGTTTTCTGGTAGAGAAAAGGTGAGATTTGCAAAACAGGTCTAGGAATCTTTTGAGGCCGATTGTGGAGAAGTTAACATCTCTTTGTACTCCGTAATGGCTTTCTCTTACTAAACGTCAGTACAAAACTAGAGATTCAAAAGCTCTTCCTTCTCGTCTTCAACTGAGCTGCATTGTAACTTTACTGTAAACTACCTAAACATGACTTCACACTGTTTGTGTTTGGCATATAACATTTTTTTCCCCCGATAAAATAACCCTCCCATAACCATAAGGTGCCTTGAAATTCAATTGACATTGCCAAAACGGTCTTTTCTAAAACACTGTTTTAGGGTGAAGTTTCCCTTTCATACCTGAAATATGAGAAAGTCCATTTTCCCAACATATACAAACAATGAAGACAACGACAAGGATCAAAGTACCTGAGCATGCGGACCAAAGCGGGGATGCCTCCAGACTTGAAGATGGAGAGAAGGCCCTCTCTCTGGTGGGACAGGTTGTGGAGGATGCTGGCTGTGGCCCGTGCCGTCTCCATGTCACTCGTGTTCTGCATCGCCCGCACCACCGCCGCCACCATCTGAGGGGACTGCATCATCGCACGCCGTGACGCCTCCTTTCGTGTAAGCTGGTTTACAATCTGTGCTGCCTTGCTGACCACCACCTGGTGAGAGAAGAAGAGTTATATAAAATGATACATACACTTGAAAGTAACTGCCTGATTTCAATGCTGCTTCTGTAACAGAGGGTCGTATTCAAGATGTTCAAATGTCAAAGATCAAAATTGAAGGAATAGTTAAATTTCACAAAAATGGGAATGTTTGCTGTTCTTTAAGTGCATCAGTAATATAATCATCTCATAAGACCCTTAATGATGTATTAAATAACAGCAAACAACTGCACTTATTCCTGACTCAGATTCTGCGTTCATCACCTGGTCTTCATCGTTGAGCAGTTTGGTGAGCTCGGGCACGGCGCGTGTGGCCAGCTCGGCGTCGTCCTGGTAGTTGATCAGATGGATGATGGCCATCTTGAGCATCTGGGAGGGCTCTGCCAGCCGCTGGACGTTGGTCATCTGGGACGGGTCTGTCTGAGTCGACAGGATGGAGGTGCCCGACTCCAGCGTCTCTGGGAACATTGCAGCCCGCACACGCTGGGTTCGAGTGTAGACCTCCACGTCTATGGAGAAGTGAGATGATATATATATGACAATGATGATATCACAGGCCACGTGTAATTTAAAACAAAGTATATGCACACTGTCTGGTTTGGCCCTTGCTTGTTGTCTTACCGGGTTGTTCCGATGTGATGGTGGTGGTTGTCGTGGTGAATTGTTTGGAGTATTCGCCGTCGTCATCTCTGACTGTGGTGGCTCCAGACTGGATGCCCGAGTCCATGCCATACATCGTCTCCTGCCACTGTGTCACCTTCGACATGCCGCCGGCCTCACCCACTGCCATGCACAAAGAGAGCAATTGTGGGACGTCAGAAGTGTTGTATCAAAGTAATGTATTACCAAGTTTAATAAATATGGACTAAAGGTTAAAAGGAGTCTTGGGGAAAAAACAAAAAATCGGCAGTGTTTTTCTTGTTCGCCACATAAAGGAACCGTGTTGAAGAAGTAACCTTCAGCTGTAGATTGTGATAAGGAAGTGACCTCAACATAAAAACAATAGTTGGAAGTAGGAAAGGTCATGATCAAAGAAACAGTAAAAGCTCTGTGTAGAACGAGGGAAATACACATGAGGCTCTAACTAGCAAATATTTTCATTATTGATTAATACAACAATCTTTTCTCTCGAATCGATTGGTTTGGTCTTTAAAATTTCAGAAAATAGTTAAACATGGCCATCTCAGTTTCAAAAAGCAGGAAATCTCCATTTCTTTGCCATTTTTCTATGAAAATGAATAAATGATCAAAATAGTTGATAGTTATTCTGTCGATCAACGAATCAATTATTCAACTTATGGTTACAGATCTAAATGCACAAGTTAAAAATAAAACCATCACTTATGTTTGTTAAAAGAGCAGAAATCATTTATGACAGTAAGATGCATAACATGTTTTTCAAAGCAGCTGAATTGTGAATGACTTACTTTGCATTGCCATCCTTGCCTCCCGTTATCAAAACAATGGAGCAAACCTAAAACACACACAAAGAAAAGTTAACATTTGCAACATTGTCTTCTGCTACAACGATGATGATAAACGTCACTACACGCCTGCCTCTTCATGAATTAATTAATATTCCAGCGAGGTGTCTGCTCTCTCACAGCAGACTGTCATTCAGTTTTTATATGCAACCGGAGTATGACAGATCACAAGATGACCCCCCCTCCCAGCCGTGCACCCTGACCTGAAGATGACAACACAGAGCAGCAGCAGAGGCTCAAGGGGGAGGGAGGACGAAGTGGGAAGAGAGACAGCTGTAAGTCAAGAATGCTAACCAGCCTAAGTGACCTTTCACCCAGGGCCTCCGCCCATACAGCCGTGGGAGCAGCCTGCTGCTGACGCATGGCAATGAGGAACCTGCTCGTCAGGTTTCTACTCCACTAGGTGTGTGCGTGTACAGACAGTTAGCAAGCTCCTCATAACACACTAAACCTCTTGCTAAATTGCCTGCAACCTAACTTTTTAAATTTTGTTTGTCTCATTTCAAATACTACCATTTGTAAGACTTACTTGCCTTCTGGGTCTCATTAAACGGGTTTATAGGAATCTTGTGTAGTTTTACTTTAACAGTGCTCCAGATTGCGTAACTGCCACACTACTTGTTGGTGCATAAAAATCATTCTCCTCGCTTATTTACTCAGCTATTTAATCCTCAGACATTTTACTGCATCTCATAGTAAAATATATTTTTTTACACTGGTATGCAGTGCTTAACCTGTTGTGTGCACTTTACCATTAAATGCATGCACCTTTGAGTTAAAATGTCAAAACTGGTTAAAACATGTGAATCCCAGACTTAAAAAAAAAAGAGAACTTAAAATGAAGACATGCAAAAATCACGTTTACTTCCTGTCAAAAAGATTATACGTCTCAAATATTAAATCTAATATTCATTAATAATGCCACCTGTAACTAAGTCATGGTTTCCATTGCACAGAAGATCCGCATCTCATATTCTAAATTAAGCCTTAAAATGAAGACAAAACACAGACCAGCCTTCTGGACTTCTTTGTTATAAGGCCCAAAATAACCTCTCACTGTCAGACCATGCATAGAGGTTTTCCATATTCGCGTTTCTGCAGGCTGAATGTCACCCAACACAGAGACCCTCTTCTGCATTCATAATAGCTGCCTGCCGCTGCATGAGACATATGAACGATAGCACAAAGCCTTCACTGTGCTGGTTACAAGTGTTTTCAGATGTTTGACTGTTACTGACAGGATGCAGAGCACTGTGTGCGTCTGTCTCATGTAGGAGTGTGGTGATTGGTGATATCTGCAGGCAGTAGGTACTGGGGGGGCTCTACACATGGCAAAGTCAAACAAAGGCTTAAATAGACACAAAAAAAAGCATCAATAAGCATCTAAACTTATTTGGCACACAGACCTCCACCAAGTGCCTCTCGGATGGTCCCATATCCCAAGTTGGAAAATTAGTAGTCGGAATGTGGAAACAACATTGACGCTACAAAGAAGATGTGCATTTTATTGCTCAGAGCCTTTAAACAACATGTTTATAGCCGTTTCAGACTTGAGGGGGCGTCGACGTGAATTTTCCAAGTCAGGAACCTTCCGACACTTCCGACACCACATGAATGTATTGCACAATGTTAACGATAGTGAAAAATAATGCGTGTAGCATACCCGTTATTCGGATACGATCCTAAATTTAATGTATTTTTCTTTGGCCCACGCTACACCCTTTCACCAAGTTTCATGAAAATCAGGCATGTAGTTTTTCTGAATCCTGCTGACAGACAGACTCACAAATCGAGCCGAAATCATAACCTCATTGGCGGAGGTAATAAAACAAGTTGGGGCTAAAAGCCACAATGTCAAGCTGCTGTGTTGGCATAAAATGGGCCATAAACCCTTGAATTACCACCTTTACCTCGGCTTACATTCAAATTCCCGGGACATAGTGACACTAGCACGACTTAACAATGCAGTAAGCACTATAATCAGAGTTGAGTTCGGAGGACAGGAATTTGTACAAAGCTGAACTGCGTTGTCCCTCTGCCTTACACTGGAACTGTTCATGATGTAAAGCGCCACTCCCTCATCTTTTTTGCCCTCTGGCTTTGCATAGTGATGTGTCGTGTTGTGTTCAATCCCTTGGCTAACCCAGCCCTCTTTTTCTCCCTCTGGCATTATACTGCTGTGTGTTTCTTCTTCATACAAGCTGTAATAGAAAACACTGACAATATGATGCACTTTAATGGGCTAGTAACTCAAAAGCCCCCACATGTTTGGGCCTGCATGTGTCAATTATGATATGCATGGGCTCTAAATATGTTCACCTGAACCTGATGTTCTTGTTAAAAAAGGTCCTAACATGTTCCACTATCTCACTCTCACAGGGAGCAGCAGCTCAGCCAGTTTCAGCTGTAGTCAGTCTGGCACGAGATCCTGCAGGACCAGGCCCCAGAGGACTGTCTGAGCTTGCAGCTACATGCTACCTTAATGCACTGACTCATAAGACAGAAACTATGCATACTGTGTATTTCTACCTTTCCAACTCAGGGCGTGGCTTTTTGTTTTTTAACACAGGCAGGAAGTATTGTTTCTCCAGATACTAATAAACTCTTGACTATCTATCCATTCATCAATATGGCAATACATCAAACACAGTTCTGCAGATCACAAAGGCTTTTTATTTTAAACCTAAAAGCATTTAATTGATCCACTGCTGAAGGCATAAATACAACTGATATAAAAACAAAGCCCATGTGACTTTCTGTTTCAAGTATGTACACCATGTCTACACAGAACGTTCCTGTTCTCTGTAAATCAGGGACAGTGTTTGTGTAGTCTTTGTTTTCCTGGGCGAGGCAGCGAGTTCAGCCAACTGTTGCAATGCTGCGACACGCCCCGCATGTTGCCTAGGTAACCGAAACTCTGCTCAGGCACTGTACTGTAGGGGGTTTTATCCGCTGACCCATCTGATGTCTGAAGCTATGCTTGTTTGTTTGCTGATAAGCACTGTTGCCTCTTGGGTTTCTCATAATTGTTTTTTCCCCTCCTTCCCCACAACGCTCACGACTGTGGTCCAAGCCAGAGAAGTTGAGAAAAATTATTAAAAGTTTTGATTTTAAATAATATACAGCAAAGCCAAGCAAAAACTTTTATATTTGTATATCACGGAGACAGTAAAACTGAGTATTGAGGCTTATCTTCTGGTTCCTCCCCCATTGTTCAGTGCTGACTAAAAGCTCTTGGTTGTATTGTGTACTTCAGTCTGGACTTTGCTCTCTTCCAGTTAATGAGTGATGCATCGTTTCACTCTCACTGTACGTTGCTCCATAATCGCCTTTACCACTATCCATCCACCCACACAAATGCATAGGAACATGGAAGCTGCACTATTTACTCGAGAAAACCACATCTCACACCCATCACTTCCCACTACCTCTGTGCATGACTTTAGGGGGCTTCTTCCTAAACAAAACAAAAACACTGCACATTAAAACCAGGAATGCATATACAGTGAAAGCTGCCAGGGAGTGAGTTGCAACAGAATGGCAGAGATGGATACAGTTCAGCACCCCATGGTGAAACACTGGTGTGACATTCCACACTAACATATTGCATTTAATCTGTCCCGTGTCCACGCGTAAATCTTGTTGTGCTGAAAGAAAAGTGCACGCTTTTTCACTCTACTGACACCAAACTCTTCTAAACGTCCCACTGACTCACTCAGATTGCTGAAACCAAGATACTATAAGCATAAGGCTGCTGTCGCAATGGATAAGTAACTCTGTTCTCATGATTGAGAACAGGGTTCATTATCCCCCCCCCCCCCCCTCTCCACCAGCATGTCAGACAGGGAGTGTCTCCCCAGCAGTGACAGGCTCTCAATAAGGGTGTGGCAGCAGAGCTTGTGGGCGTGTAAGTGAATAGGGTGAGGCTGAATACACCTAATTACCAGAGGGTCTAAACTGTAGATTCTGACACTTTATTCTCCTCAGTAAATCACTACAATAATTAAGAAGTTATGTTACAAACTCCGTATTGAACTGAAAAACACTCCAGCATTCCAGATTTTCTGACTTCGCTGGCCTAAGCTCCTCTTTGTATCACAGCAGGAATGAATCAGGTCAGGGAAGAGGCCCAGGGGGCTGGAGATGTACTCTGGTCGTTTTCCAGAGTGGCTCCTAACATACATTACAGAGTTTGCAGTGACATGTTATTTAGCCTCATGCCCGTTTGGCAGGCGGCGGCGTAAATAACATGTCAACAAGGCTTTTACATGCCTGTTTGAGAAGATGACTCACAAATTCGTGTAAAGCGTTAAGGCATAGTTTGACGTTTTGCGAAATACGCTTATTGGAATTCTTGCCGAGAGTTAGATGAGAAGATTGATACCCCTCATGTCTGTTAGTTAAAGATGAAGCTAGAGCCAGCAGCCAGTTAGCTTAGCATAAAGACTGTCTGGTGAAAATAAAATACACCTACCAGCACCTCTCAAGCTCACTAATAACCACATTACATCTTGTCTGTTTAATCAAAAACCAAAGAGTAAGTAGTTGTTTTTAAAAGCTAAGCTAACTATTTCCTTGTGTTAGCTTCATATTTATGGTACAGACAAGAGAGTGGCATCAATCTCCTTATCCAACAAGAAAAATGTAGATTCCTTTAACTCTATTCTCGAAAACAAAAACACAGATTTATATTTAGTTTATGTTAATTACAAAGTCTCACGGTTTTGCAGCTTTGCTGTAGAACTTTAGCCTTATCTGGTGACATGTGATTTCTAACAGGCTAGCTCATGTCAGGTTATGACTGTCATGCAAATAAAGCAGATTATGTTCCCACACATCTGTAAAGCTTCCTGCACCATCTGCACAGATCAACTGTTTGATATGGAGGCTGCTCCCACACGCACACACCCTTTCATATGATGAGCAACACAAACTCCTCTTACTATAAAACCGTTTCCCAGATGACTTTAACACAACACCCTGCACTCACACAGCCCAATCCTCCTGACACAGTAAATGGCAAGTGCTGCCAGCTGAGCCTCCAGACTTGACATTGTGCTCTCTGCATCCTTCTCCACAGAGTCTGGGTTCAACTGTCCCGATGGGATACAGCTTAACACCCCCACCAAACCTTCCTGGTCCCCAAACCACACCTCCCTTATCCCCCATTCGCCAACAATAGCCGTTATGGCACTGTAATGGAGGCAGCAGGGGCTAACAGTTTGTTACAAATCAATAAGAGAGGATGTGAAGCAGTGCACAGCTAATGGATTTATTGTGGTGGGTGACAGGAAGTGGTGGTCAACATTATCTGACTCACCAACTGCTGGGCTGTCTGGTCAGAGAGGGGAAGATTATTAGGAGAAGCTGTACTTGCACAACTATTACTACATACTGTGGATAGGTCTGTCATAAGAATTACGTTATCGACTTGTCGTACAATATATGGACATGACCTCAAGCATTTTTATGTTCGACGTTTAAGATATATGGACGACCTTGATTATTTTTTCGTTATCTACTTATCGTACGACATATGGAATTGACCTTTTTGTTGACCTCAGTATTAAGTGTTGTGTTTATCAGCAGCATTTTAGCCAACATGACGGCAGAACAAACAGGGTTTTCCCAACCATTATAAGACTTGAGGTTTGCACATCTGTGTCACTCTGAGCCTGAGAGTCCATTTGACTAAATGTTTTGGTTGCATTTATGTTTTATTTAAAAAATGTATTGTGCCATTACATTATGATTTTATCAGTGGCATACAATGCTCTTAAAATGACAATAATATCTGGGACAATATATCTTCCAACCAAAGTAGTTTTCATCACAGTAGACGTGAAACTACGGTGACAAACTACTGTTGGCTGTATCGTGTCATGTGCCAAGTTCAGGAAGAACACAGTTTCAAGTCTACATTTGTCAATTGACTGTAACAGGCAGTTGATAAAATCCAGACCATAGCAACGCCACAGCATGCCAAGAGCCCACAGAGAAAGAACAGAAAATGAGATACTGCGGCTGGTGTGCACTTGAGCAACACACAAACTGAATCTGTCCAAAAGTGGCAGATACAGCACAGTGCTCTCCCCTTCCTTGCCTGATGTGGAAACATTCCCAACAACACAAGTCAACCACAGTCTGCATGCCAATGAATAAAATAAGCAGCGGAATGGATAATGGCCCTAGATCTGACAGTTGATTTACTGCAGCTACTTTAATTAGCTGAATTAAGCCAGTAGATGCAGTATGGCGTGTGTGTAGTTGTTTACTCCCGGTGGAATCTCGCTGTGAATCAAAGGAAATGTGAGCTGTCTCGGAGGAGGTGCCTGAGTGCAGAGCGGGATCAGATTACACAAAGCTGATAAAGAAGGAGGGAACAAGTAAAAGGGGGTGTACCCCTTTGTGACAATAAACCCTCACTTGCAAGGCCCAAAACAAAGTTCACCAAACGGTGCATCACATATCAGACAATGTGGGAGGGACAGACGTTTGTCCAAAGATTATCTTCCACATCAGGAGGACAATAAATACATCATAAATATAATGGGATATTCATTTTGCTTTAAAATCCAGTATTTGAACATCAGAAGCCCAGTTATTTGAAGAAGGGGCAATGATTTTGTTTTACAGTAAGCAGGATGCTGCCGCTCTCTCCATGTTGTTTGGGACGGTAGGAAGGAAGAGGATGAACCAAGTCTCTGATTCAGCACAGAGAGCCTCTGTGTTACTTTGTCTGGGTTAGAAAGGAAAAGAGTAGCCGCATTGTCCCATTGACTGCTGTCACAGTGAAAAGGAAACCGGGTCTCAAGTGTCCCCACTGAATGCAACCAAAAAGGCTGAAGCCCATCAAGATGTCTGTTCACTGGCCAAATTTGGTGGCCAATGCTGCATCCATAACCCTGTTTAAAAGGCCCTGACTGAGAGCTTTTTTTTTTTTGTTTTAACTGCCACTGACTGCTACGCATCGGTGTGCAGCTGAGCACTGAGGCGATGTGACAGATGATTAATTTTTCAGGGAGATTAGAGGCACAAGGGTGCGGGAGGGGGGGGGTGCTTTGGATAGTAGGGCAAAAGTCTAACAGGGTCCCTAAAGAATAAAACACTTCACTGGAAACAGTTCAAGTTCACAGTTTGTTGTTCTTTATGAACAACACCATAACAAAACAAAAGAAAAACTAGAATGGTGCATTTACGTGCTCCTCGGATGGTCCCATTTGGGTATGTTCTTCCGACTTCCTTGTGTTCATGAACTTTAAGTCCTAAAGTCAAAACAACTTACAAAGAAGATGCGTTTAAACAACATGTTGAAAGCTATTTTCAAGTTGTTGTTCTGACTGGAGGGGGAGTTTACATTAATTTTCCCAGTCGAGACCCTAGTTTTCCTATACTTCCAACGCCACATAAATGCAGCGCATGCCCCATCTCGCATAAGTAAAACATAATTTGTGTATTCGACACGTAATTCGGATCTTCTCTATAACTTCGTGGGTTCTTTCTTGGCCCATGCTTTACCCTCCTCCCAAGTTTCATGAATGTTGTGCATGTAATTTCCCCCCTAATCCTGCTGACAGACAAAGAGAGCTGAAAACATCTCCTTAGCAGAGGTAAAAAGAAACATACAATCTAAATATTTGAAGAATTATAAAAAAAAAAAAAATGTAGTGCCTTATTCTGACAACAGTCATGTCATTCGCTTTATATAGGCTACTGTTAGCCTAAAAGCTCCAAAATGTCAACTTTTAAGGAACAAAGAAGAAATGAAGTAACAATTTGTCTAAGACACCCATGCATATTTCAGTTTATCCAGTGTTTTGTAAAGTATGCACAGGCCCCAGGGTTGCGCAACATTTTCAACCCACAAAATCCTTCAAAAAGCAGCGAAACAAAAGAAAACAATCAAAAAACTGAGTCATGAGACTTTCGCTCAACTGTGACGACGGTATGCAAAACTAACTTCCATGTAAGATGTTAATGTTCGTCATGTTGCACATCGAACAAGTCACGCTTCCCTGGTGATTAGCTTTCTGTTTCAACCACACCCTTGCTATCCTCACTTTCCTTTAGAGAAGTGTAATTAAGGGACAGAGAGGAGGAGGAGAAGAAAAACAGACACCACAGGACTCATCAGAGTCACTATGCTGAGAAGTACAACTCAGCCAAATCATCCAACTGTGAAAACTTTATCTTTTGAGTCAGCGCAGGAATCCAGTTCCCTTCCTCCCTGCTTGGATATGCTGTTAGTAATGAAAAAATGATCAAACGGTAATGTATTCATGAAAGAAAAGCAGTAGGGTTCGGCTATTTCCAGCATGCCGTTACACTGATGCATGGGTGTTTTGGACAGAGCTCTGAAAGGAGTTGACTTGAAACCTGGCAGACATTCATACAGCTTTTAAGTGCGAGTGATGGGAAGAAACAGCCATTAGGCCTTTGACATTTTAAGTAAGGGACATTTTCTTGTCCTCGTTTTAACCAACCAAGGGAACTGTTTGAGGTAAATAATTTATTTCAATGTCCTGGGTATGGTTCAGCTGGGCAGTGCCAGCTTTACTTGCTCAGCATTATACCACTGTGCTCCACTAGAAGCTTTTGATTAGATTTTTTGTCAGTGACAGCGGAAATCTTTTACATGAATGGATGTTTTCGGACGATCCTGCCAATTGTTTAATTACTGTATTCCTGCCTAAACAAAGAGACTCAGTTTTAGGGTTTGACGACAGCATTGTCTGATTAAGATTTCCTCTAAGGTCTGTGAAAATTAACCCTGTGGAGATTTTGATCTCCCCTTTGACTTCAACCACAAAGACCCCTATCATAGCTGATGGGAAACGTTATCGCTCTGAGTCCCTTTCTCCATGGGAACAGTAAAACATAGAGGCAGGGTGCTATGCAAACACAGAGCGGGTCACACGACGTGTGCGGCGAGTAGCTGTAACTGAAGCCCCTGGAAAGTAAGTACTCAGTCGGGCACCACCGAACAGAGACGAGGTAAAACAGTGAATCCATAGAAAAAAGAAATCCTTCATGCTAAACAAATAGGTTAGGATATATGCCATACAGTAATCCCCTTTGAAAAGTGTAGACCTATTTATATACTGAAGCATCTCCCGACCTCTTGCTCTGCTAATGTAGGACAGTATCAGGGAATTAAGCAGGAGGGGGGGAGAGATTATCACGGTGCCACCACAGCTGTAGCTGCGACATCTACAGTAAGTCGCCCGCCACCCCCCTCCCGTCGCCATCCCACCACCCACTTCCCAGAGGGCAGACAGGAACAGCTTTCCAACCAGGGTGCTGTCTGCTGCTGCACTGATGACACAGACCCAGGGCAAGCTGGGTGGAGGCCTGACTGGCAGAAAGTATTGGCACGTTGTCCTATTCAACCTGACACACATTCAACAGCCTCAGCTGGATGCATTGGTTTGAAACCAAATTGGATGCCACACACTTGTTTGGCACTGTGTGGTGGTAGTTACTTACTGATCATTTTAAACAAAACAATAGGTAATGTGATTTAGTGTTTAATGGTCCAAGAGAGAGAAAAGCTGTTTAATTTCTAATTCCAATGTGACCCATGTCAAATTTGACTTTAACAGATATCAAAGTTGGCGGCTGAGGTTACCGCCAATGACTTAATCACATAAGAAAAAGCAGATAAGATAAAAAGTCATTTAAAATGCTGATTTCAGTAGATTTGTTCATGAAATGTAATAAAAGTAATCTGTGCTCCTGCAGTCACTAAGCGGGACTGCCTGTCAACACAGGAGCATCAGCAAAATAAGATAATGACATCATGGAAGATTTGGAAACACCTGGAGACATCACTGCTGGCATGATCAGCTGTATGGGAGTGGATGGGCGCTATAGTAACACATTTTAAAAATATGATTCATTATTCACGGTCATACATGAACAGGAACTAACATGCCCAATTAGCTCATTGTAGTATTTAAATAGTTTGAGCTAATACATTTACAATTAACAATTATTGTCATTATCAATTAAACTGCTAATTATCTTCTGGATTAATCCATGGTCTAGAAAGTGTCAGAAAACTGTGGGAAACAATTACTCGTTTTGTTGAAACAAAATACTAATACAGGCTATTGAAATTGTAATCTGAGGACTAAGATTTGAACATGTTTCGCACGTTTACTTAAAAAAAGGGACTTAAATGATTAATCGATTATATAAACAACTGCTGATTAACTTTCTGTGGATCGACTAATCGATTAATTGCCTCAGCTCATTTTAAGTTTATATTTATGACTTAGCTGGAACGATAAATAATTTGTTGTTGTCTTGCCAACGTGTTAAGTGTCCATAAAATGTTGTGTGCGAATGATACCAACTCTGTGATCTCTATCTTTCTCTGTTTAGATAGCAAAATATTGTCAAGATTTCGAAAAAATGTTTGGTAATAGCCTTTCTCTTCACCTGCCTCCCTCGCACGCGGGCGCACATACTTGGACACCACTAGTGGGACTCTATTGACAAGTGACGTCAAGTTAAATGATCGATACTGGGGCCAAAAACATCATTATGATTAAGGGAGAACGAGCTCTTCGGTACTTTAAACAGTAGAACAATGTGTAGTGTAAGAAAGCAAACTTTTGGGGCCTGGAGAGCTCGCGCTTCACTCTGAAACAGCAGGCAGTAGCGGTCAGTTTCAGGCATGCGGAAATGAACTCCAAATTACAAGGCTGGATTTGCACACAGGTAAGACAAATATGAAAATTGTAACCAAACATTATTCCACGTGAACGTACACGCTTATAAAGCAGGGAAGAAACTACTATAGCCTACGCAAAAAGACTGAAAAAAACATCGTCTGTGACAAAGACACTGAGCAGTTAGAGAAAGTAAACATACATTCAGTGAATCTTACCTGTCGAAAGACACGGAAGCCTTTAAAAATATTCCAGGTCAGTTTGTTGCTTTCTTCGGGAGGGGACACTTCTCTATTTCTCCTCACTTCTCTCCACTCTCTCCGTGCTGCTGCTGCTGCTGCTGCTTCTGCCCGACAGTGCTCTGAACAAAAATGAGTAAAAGAAGCGTCACCTCAGCCCAGACTCCGCCTTCCTCCCCCCGACCCCACCCTGATACAGCTCAACACACTGGGAGAGACGTTACAGCCTGTTTTATTGTTGCGAACTGTAGTCTATAAAATAAACAGAAAATTGTTAAGCTTACTCCTTAAAAATGGCCTTTGGTAACATTGATTATTGTAATGTTTTAGTAAATAAATATCACAAAGGACAATCCAATAGGTTTATAATATTACTACAAGAGTGAAAATATCATGTCTGAAATGTTTTTTTTTGTAAACTAAAGCACATGCACTTAATACCAAATAATGTACAGTATATGTATATATATTGCAATACTCTGGTTTACTATACTGTACATTTCAAGTAATCGTCTTATTTACACTATTCCGGCACTTTAACACAATTAATCATATATCCCATTTTCCAATTTCCAATTTCCCCATTGAAATTGGTTCTGATAGATCGACAGACCAACAGATAGATAGATAATCCCACATGATATCAACAAACAGCTCAGCATGTGAGACAAAGTACGACGTTCACAGACATAACACTGGCAGGAACTTAGACCTATAGATAGGCTATACTACTGTATAAATATAGTCTATTATAAAACCTTTTGGTGGCTCAAGAAGCGGATATTGCCGACATTACTGTTATAAAATTCGTCATTCATTCGTTTTGTTCCTCATTTCAAAGAGACAACAAGGTCGTGTGCAAGCAACCATTTCGAGCACCTGTATGACGATACAGACCACACCTTGATTACAACACGAAACCAGACGACACAATGAGTCACTGCAGCCGGGAAACGATACGCTGTCAGGGGGGCTGCTCACTGCTATGTACAGAGACAAATATATTTATAATGGATTATTGTGTCATGTGTTTGACACAAGCTTTCTTTTTCTTTCTTCCGGGTCGAACAATAGTTTCTTTGGAGGTAGAGAGAGAGAGAGGGGGCGGAGTGTAGATTTGTTTCATGTGAAAATTAGATAAATAGATCCTACTTTGGCATGTTAAGCCTTTGTGTTACATACAATAGTTCTTAGAATTAGATATATAAATAAATGTAATTATTTACAGTTGTTTCTGCAAATTCAGTAAAAACACAAAAATAAGATCTACGAGAGCAGGCAACTAACTTTTATTTTCTATATCGACCAATCTGCTGATTACTTTCTTGATTAGATAAATGATTCGGTCTAGAAAGAAAAATGCATATTGCTATTTTAATAATCCCAAGTTGACTTAAAGGCTTGTTTTGTCTAATCAGCAAAACCCCAAAATATTCCTTTTACTGTTAAAAACGAGCAAATATTTACATTTTAGAGGCTCTAGAAAACAAATGAGTTCACTTCAAATTGTTGCTGATAGAATTTCTGTCAATAATTATTATCAGCTCCAAAAACTTTCCATTTCCCATGTGTTTAAAATAATTTGGTGAAAACACACCTGTAACTTCCAAAAGTCAGAATATATTCACCAAAAATAAATAAATAAGTCATAGTGTAAGGAAACCATAAAATGTGGAAATGAAGTTTCTATTAAATGCACATGGGAAGTTCAGAGTCAGTGTCAGCGCTCCTTTCTGCACAGGAAAACAAAGAAATTCCTAATGCTATTGTGATTGACAAATACTACATGCAGTAATAGATGTCTATTTTCTTGCTGACTCATTTCAGACATGTAAATGCAGTAAAAGTCCCTGCACCTATAGACACTGGTGGTGCAGGGACATGTGTAACAAAGTGTTTAGCTGCCTATGTGACACGCTCTCTCTGGATGACAGACTCAGATAGGTCAGGCTGTATGCTACGTCCTGCCTCGGGCAAAATTGTCATGGCTCTCTCCTTTGTGGCCATTGTGACAGTCATCAGCTGTGCTTGTTAGAATGAAAGAGACAGGGGGACAAGAGATGCTGGGCCACCACTGGTTATATAGGTTATTATATTTTTCAGAGTGAATGTGTGGACATGATTGCCCTCTTTAAAAAAAAAAAAAGCTTCAGGCCCAATTGACAATCTTGGATTTTCATGTGCTGCCTGAGGGCCTCGATGTTTATTAGACTATTCATTAAATGGGACAGTAGCTTAGAACATTATACTCTCAGAGCTGTTACTCGTCCTTATATTTTGCATGTCTTTGACTTGTTTTGGCTTTCTCAGATATCCCTGGATGCAGGGGCAGCAGTGATATCAATGGAGCCATTGTTTTGAGCACAGCAGCCTCTTTTAAAAAAAAAAATTATTAGCCAGGAATTAAAAGAGTGGGATTCATGTGAGACTTCAGCTCATGCCGACTCATGTCAAAGACACCTGACTTTTTGGTTTCAGCACTAATTCAATATTTAGCTTTTGATGTCATTTTATCTGGAAACATTTATCTATTTCTGAGAATACGTTAGAGGTTGTTTGCTTACACACATGAGATAATGTATAGGAAGTTCTCCTTATCTTTCTATCGATCTGTGTTAATATGTCACATTATACAATTTACAAAGTAAGAAAGTTTCTGAATATCCCGTAGACAAGGGTCAAAATGAAGTCCTGCACCGATAGACTTGGCTCCAGTCTTGTCCTGTAACCTCCCAGCAAACAGACCTCACTGATCTCACTGTACGCTCAAATCTGTTTTTCACTCCAAGGGCAGGACACACGCTGATATGATGTCCCTGCTTGACAATACTCGCCTGTTTCGCTCTCTCTGGTCCTTTGCGTCTCACCCCACAGGAAATGGCCCCATTGTCCTTGGGAGAGGAAATGGCCTGTTGCAGACCACGAGCTCACTGGATTGATGGAGACTGTGGTAAATTATTAATCATCACTTAAAAATGAAAGACACACAGACACTGTACCGTCTACGGAAGAATGTTTTGGAACAATGAACCTGCAGCTGCAGTTGACCACCTGTATCAGGAGAGAGATACATTGAGTATAAATGCACGTTTTAGTGGCTGTATAGCACTAACTGATAAGTGTACAAATGCAAGGACATAAAGTGTTTGTAATTCGACTAGATTGAGTCCATGAGTCGCAGGATTAGCCAAACCCACAAAGAAGCTGACTTTATCGGCAAATCTTTGACCTGGGAAACATCAGTGACTCACTAACTTATGGAGCTTTTCACCTTATCAAACGCTCTTGGAGTTTGCTCACTTCTCATGGAACTAGATGTTCAAACTTTACATTATTAAAGCACTTCTAGGACTTCTTGTTCATGCTGATTTAGAAGTTGAGCCTGGAAACAGCAGACAAAACAATCCGCACTCAAGGTCTACTTACTTTCTTGCCCTGGAGTTTTCAAACGGAGCAAGCAACACTGTATTGTCAAATTTAATTCTGTGGTATAAACAGCTTTTGGTAGCCTACTCCATGAGACAAATCTACCAACTTGATTGTAAATTTGTATTTTTATATAGGGCTGGGTGATAATTCAATATCATAACTTTCAATGGAATCATATCCCCTGGTAGACCACCACACCAAGAACAGACTATTCCACCACTGTTGTGCAATTATCACTGCCATGTGCAATATTCATCTTTATAAACTACTCAACCGCTTGTACTTATATTTTTTTATTTAATTATCGTGCACTCAGCACTTTACCTCAAATGTTCTTTTGCTCTTTTGCTGTAACAATGTAAATGTCCCCGTTGTGGAACTAATAAAGGATTTCTGATTCTGATATTGTGATGAAATTATATATTGAAATTACGTTGTCTAAATTGATAATAACAATCACATATAATTGCTCAGAAAAGCTGAATTGTAATATTTCAATATCCATTCAGTTCAATGTGATAAACAAACGGTGTATATATGGAAATATTTCGTTATTTTTTGTGTGATAGTTTTTAATAAATAATTTAATAAAGATAACCAGAACAGTTAACACATAATTGAGATCTTAGAACCAAATGATGCCTACCATCTTTCATTTAATTCAGACTTTTACCACTAGAGGTAGACGGAGACACTCAGTATTAGTCCACACTCAGGCAAGCCTGGAGGCATTTGTTAGGGTCAGATCAGATGTGTGTGAGTTTCTGTGTGTGTGAGAGTCTGAGGGTGCGCAGTATGTCTGGGTACATTCTCAGGCGGGCTTGGTGGTCGGCTCTCAGGGTTAAAATAGCTCAGCATTTGGTCCAGTCACATGTGGGTGTCCTCACTAGTTTAGAAAGATAAAGTAAGAGAGGCATCTGAAAATAACACATAACAATCAGGAAGATGTTAAACTCGTAAAGATTCTTGTTGTAGGTCGTTGGAAGAGGATTGAGATATGTGAGTATCAACATCAACACTGTTACATGTATTGCATCTGCTAAATGATAGCTAATCTTTGTTTATTTATTAGCAGTGCAGTCGTTCATCTGCTTATTACAGGTTGTCTATAAACCTTATAGTGTTTAGATATTTCTCCAATAGCTAGCATCACCTGTCACACACTTGTGCAGGCTATGTGCCGGTGTCAGATAGGACAACCAAAAATACCAGCAGGGTGTGATGCGATTTCTTTGGCCTAAAATACTTTGCATGTGACCAGTTGCTAATATAGAGCCTTGCCTAATTTCCACATGAATCCACCACCCTCTCATATGTTACATACAGAAAGCTAAGTAAGAGTCAATAAATCTCTGCAGGTGTGACTGGAAACCTGAACACTACAGCCTTCATTTTTATGTGGACTTAATAGACAGTATCAGGGGTTCAGGCTCTCTTTTTTCTAAAAATAATAAAAACATAATCTATCAAAAATGATTTACCTTTGACAAAATTTGATAGAAAACGTGTATTTCTTTGAAGAACTACATGTCCCATGATGCCTCGCTTTGGAGATGACCAAATGGAACACAGAGCGGACCAGCCGTTGTGACAGCTGAGCTTCAAGTTTACTGAGGAAAACTTTAGCGCCGATAACGACGTTGAATAGACAAAATAAACATGTAAGTTTAATCTTTTCTCCCTTCTTTACCTCTAGCTGTCATTTCATTGATATATCGCTTGTAGAACTGTCGCTTGAGTGTATGTTTTCTTAAACTGTCCAAACTTGGTAAGGGTACATTTCCATAACGCTGCAGGGTGGGCTTCCTCCTCCGGGTGTGGAAGTGTTAATGTTACGGTTCAAGTTGTCCTGTTTTAACATCTTCTATCTAAACACTTACCTTGTGACTAACACTTAAACAACTACAATTGTGACATTTTCGGTCAGACCTGAAGAAGCAGTTGCTAATAAGGTATATTTGTAGAGCTAGCTAACTTCACGTTTTTGCTAATTATGTTATATTTCATAATGATAGCGAGCTAACGTTAATGCTTGAAATTTAAATTTAAAATTAGTGGTCAAGTCTCAACCCTTGACGTCATGGGTTTTTTCACACAGTTTTAGTTCATTACAGCAAAATGTTAAACAAAGTTACTTTTATCAGTAACCATTAGACTTATAGAGTAAAAACGTCGCATTTCATCTTCAACCCCCCCCTGTCGAAACCCTCCAGTAGTTGAGGCGAAGACATCCTCCCCTCCTTGTAATCCTGCAGGCGGGGAGCTTGCAGCAGTGACAATGGCTTCAGACAGCAGAGACTCACGGAAGGTGCACCCTCTGTACAAACATACACTGGTGGGAAATGAATGGCACCTTTTGTGTGCAAAACGCAAATTATTCACTGTGTGTTCAAAACAACTGGCATCACTCATGGAAAATAGAAAACACTGCTAACACAAAATGAGCTATTATGTACTGTATGAAGTCAGGAGCACATGATTACCCTTCATGTCATACAGCCAAGGGGACATAATAATTAATCTGTCTTCGGTTGTCTCTTATGACCTTCACACAACTTTTCAGTTATAACAAAAACATATTAACAAACATGTAAGTTTGAAGGAACTTTGTTTAAAATTAATAACATCACAATGCATTCAAACATTTGTGCACTGAATTATTTTTTACTACTGGGTATTGAACATTGAATACTTGTTTACATCCATACTCTTTTGTTCTTACTTATTTTTTGATTAGATAGTTTCTGGTATTGAATCACAATTTTCTGACTATTAGACTGTTTTCTTCTATTTAAGGAAATGTTGTCTGCATCTGTTCAGACAAGTTTGGTTTCTTTCTTTTACATATTTATACTCCTCAAAGTAATGTATCAAAAAAAGAATTATTTATAGAATATGCTCCAAAATGCAGATATTATATGGCCACTGCTATCGAGACATTTTAAGCGACACACAGCCCTCGTTATTAATGAATATCGAACACTATACATTACACAGAATCATTTTAGCAGGAATTCCCTCTCAGTCTGTCTCTCCTTCTCAGTTCATTTCTCCTGATCACCAAAAATACAATCAAAAAGGATGGCAAAGTCTTGTGGAAAAACATGGAGGGAAGACAAATGTACTTTTATTTGATACAGAGACAGAGACAGTGTTTCATTTCAGTTCTTGACTTGTTTACTTCAATGTTCAGAATTTGTTCATGATTGTAATCTGTCTGTGTCCTAAAAAACATTTGATCAAATCCTGGACTCCTCATATAATTAGGTTTACGTGATCTTTTTATTATTTTAGGAAGTTGAATTCTAATTGGCAGCAACACAGTATTACCAACTCTCTGTATTTCTGAGGAGTTTTAACTGTCTCATCTCCCTTGATGCAGGACATGCGAACATTTGGTTTCAACCACAGTTAGTTTTCACTTTTACTGTATGCAATCTCAACTACAATGGTGGGTTTAAAAGGTTTGCACCTTTTAACTTCACTGGTTATTTTAGCCTCAGTAATAATCTGGTGAACTATCTGGTGAGTATGTGTTTCAGATTTTCCTGGATTCATCCATACTTTCTTCAACACAACATCATTTCTGTCAAATGTTGTATTTGTACTATGTTGTTTATCCTGTACAAACGACATCTATTGCACGTCTGTCCGTCCTGGGAGAGGGATCCCTCCTCAGTTGCTCTCCCTGAGGTTTCTTCCATGTTTCCCCCTTTAATTATGGGGTTTCTTTTGGGAAGTTTTTCCTTGTGTGATGCGAGGGTCTAAGGACAGAGGGTGTCGTATCCTGTACAGTCTGTAAAGCACACTGAGAACAAATGTATAATTTGTGATATATTGGGCTATATAAATACATTTTATTTGATTGTATTTGATTTACCTTGGGATTAAAAGCAAAATCATTTCTGATCACTTTAAATGCCACATTCTAGTTTAAGAAATTATTTTCTGTTATTATCAGTTCGTAAACGTGTTCGTGGAATGGAGCGGTGCTTCCTTAAAGAACAGATTCAGCTCAAAGAGTTCAGCTCAGTTGAGGAATTTAAGCTCCCTACTTTTTGGACATCATCTTGTGTTATGTAATTGAACATTTTAGCTATTTTCTATGATACCAGGACTGTATCAGGTTACATGCTAGATAACAGAGGAGGTGCCAGTCCTGCAGCTATTTTAGAAGTGGAAGATCCAGAGGAAACTACAATGCCCTTTTTTGGTAAACATGCAATCCTTAAATAAGACTACAATGTAAACAATCAGACCAGCATCTAGGTTTTAAATATTTGAAAATATAATTGTCTGACATCAGTATGATAGTGGTGTGGTTTGTTGTTTTGACTGAACCAATACTTTGATTATTGTCCCCAGTTTTATGTAAAACCAGATTTTATAAAACAGTCTCCGGCCTCTATGAGCTTCATCTTAAATTGTAAACACCACTGTTGTTAGCTATAGGTAAAAGTTTTTCATTACTCCCCCAGGGTGTAGTCTTAACTGGTCATGAAGATGAATCTCAGATGAGGATAAACATCGCAAGGTAAACTTGTGTCCAAATGATGTCACAGTAAACACTATGAAGAAGAAGAAACTTACATTTATGAAGAGGGTAAGGCCTTTGTAACAGTATAGTACAGTAGCTAGTAAGTGACTGTCTGTAAATCAGTGACCAGTAGTGCTGGGAAACAGACTTGGCATTGTTGCTGTGATAAAGGTTGAAGTATAGGCATAAATCTAATTTGGATAGTACAGATAGAAACCAGAGCCTGGAGCTTTGTGGTGTTTGACTCATGCAAATAACTGTGTCCACGAGGAAGCAGGACATCCTGACCTGCTGCTGTAGCACAAAAACCTGGACGAGTGCTGGCTCACAGAGCTCTTGCTCTTCTTTGAAGTTAAGCTTCAGTCTTTTTTTCTCACACGCACCATAATAAACCAGCACGCCTTTTTCTCCGTACGTCCCTCCTCCTCCTCCTCCTCCTCTCTCATTCCCCCTTCAGCCCCACCTCCAACCCGCCTCACCGTTGCTTTCTCTCTCTCTCCTTCTGACAGGACACACTTGGGACAGGACAGAAGCCGGCCGGTAAAGCAGCCCAGAGAGCATTTCATTTGATGTACACACACTAAAGGAGACAGTATCCTACATACGCAGGACATCCCATGCTAAGATAACTACTGCATCAGCACAGTAAGTCTGTTTAAGTGTTTTTAATTCATTCTATGGCTTGCTGGCGTGTCCAGTGTTATTAGCATTTAGCTAATGTGTCTGTTGCTGTACTCGGTCTGTGTTGATCTGAAGCCTTTATCTGTTTCATTGAACTAAATGAAAGGAATGTTTTGTCTGCCTAATTGTGCCACTTTGTGCACAAAAGAAAAGAAAATTGATAATTGTGTCTTCGTTGAATCAGTCATAGTATTACTTTAACTTAGCTTCAGGCTTGTCTCGTTGCACTTTTGAACTAACCCTGCTGATTAGATGTCCCGGGGCAATTCCATTTTATTTTCTGATATGCTATGTTTGTATCTAAACTTTTAGAAGTGACACAGTCAGGGAGACTCTTTTTATTTTCTGTCTGATGTTTTTATTGTTCAGCTGTTTCTCATCAAGACACATAAGAATGCGTCGCAGTTAATCTGAGCAGTTGGGACTCTTAACACAAGACTCTCATTCATTGTTCAACTTGTTGACCTCATGCTGTAGCTGTCATTACAGCTCACACTTCTTTTCTGTTAGTTTGATTTGATCAATTATCAGAGGGGGCTAATAGGTTAAGAATAGAGAAACAAATGAGGTGTGAAAATATGTAGTGTTTTTAAGTATGAGTAAATCATCTTGAGTCCCTCCCTAAAATGACTTTTAAAGTTGAGTACATAAATGTTATGCTCTGTGTTTAGCTTTCTGTCCCTTTCAGAGTGTCTCAAAGACACATAGTGGTGGATAGTAACCTGCAACACAAAACAGCTGAGCAACAGTTTAATCCAGTGTAAACTTTAGGTAGTTAATGTTATGTGTGGATTGACCTCCGTTATTCCCCCAAGATTTCAGTTACATATTTACCTTTGGGTTGTGAAGTGTTGGAACTCAGGGGACTTTGCTGCTTAGGTTGAATAAAAAAGTTTTCTTTAAAATTATTAAGACAACCAGATGTATTTTAGGATAATACAATGATTGAGGTGGATTCAAAAAGGACTCTAGATTGCCATAAGGCTCCTACCGCCGTATGACTTAATCCGTTGTTTTAGTAACATAGTGGCACTCTTTAAAGTCAAACTCCTGCTCGCAGTCTGACTGAGGACACATACGAGCTTTTGATTAGCAGAATGGAATAATTATTTCAACCTTGCCTACATTTCTGTTTTAAAGGTCATGGCAGTCAGTAACTCAGCAGGTTTTCTGTTGTACACTAGCATAATCTTTAACTCTGAGTCAGACAAGTTATTATTCCTGCCCAGATCTCAAAGATCTACGCAGAGCTAAATTGCTCCTGGAGCAGATTTAAAGGACCACATGTTGAGTGAACCGAGCAGATTGCCCTTTAAAGAGTGAGTAATTGGTATTTGGGTTTTTTTTGTGACCACTTTCTTTTCATGTGGAGTTGCTGTCCAGATATAGTTCTCCCAGTTGGGTGACATTCTTGCTCACGTTAGGATCCTCTGTACACTGGCCTGTTGTTTTATTCCCATGCTCTAATCCTCAGTTTGTCTATTTTATCACTGTCTGATACTGTCTAGCTGTGAGACTGTCTTTCTCATTAGTTCTCGTCCCACTCATCTTCACCATAGACTTTCCTTGTACTGTTATTAGTCGATTATTCACATACAAATTTGATAATTGTTTGTCATTTATCACACAAAAATGCCAAACATTCACAGGTTCCTGCTCCTCCAATGTGAGGCTTTGTTGCTTTTATTTTATTTTTATTATTATTATTATTATTATTATTATTATTATTATTATTATTATTATTATTATTATTATTATTATTATTATTATTATTATTATTATATTATTATTGTAATCTGAATATATCTTTGTTTTTTCTCATTGTTTTCTATGATTCTGTAGACTAGATAATTAATTGCTGAATTTATAAGATGAAAAACATTATGAATAATCATCATTAGTTGCAGCCCTACTCTTTCCTCTCATTCTCCAGGTTTTCCTCTGAACTCCCTCATTTTTATCTGTCCATTTCCCCAAGCTGTTCCAGCTCTCTTTAATGTGGCAAACTTCAATATTTGTTTTGCATCACTCATCATATCCTGTTTTTTGTCATGATGTAGGCTTTGTGTTTGCATTGTGCCGACCTCAGCCTGATATAAAAAAACAAAACGATGTTATTAATAGTATAACAGAAATCGGCACAGATATCATTTTACAACACATCTGTGAAAGTGACCTGTGGCCATGAGATGACACCAGGCTGTCTGTAGAGTTTTAACTCCTTGTCTAACTCCCATTTCTCAGCTGTTCCCTTGCTCACTTTTATGATTGATATCACAGAATGAATAATACACTTGGCAGAGAGTGATGTGTGAGTTGTTAATGGTTAACCAAAGAATCCTCCTAATTCAACGTCATGGAGAAGTCTGCTGCTTCAGAACAACTGCCATGCACAATAATGAGTGCATGATGTCATTCATGGGATTATAATTGACAGCAGGACGGATTATTTTTGTGGCGTTGTGTTGCTGTTTAGTGATAACATGGAAAATGAAGTTGTGACTGCAGCCCGACTGATACAGGATCCTTCAAGCTGATTCTCGTATTGCAATTTGAGAGTTTAAAACATCTCACAATGATATATCTGCTAATATTATTTTTATATATTATATATGTTAATTAACCCGTAATTTACATAGACAGTTTTGTTCATTTTAAAGGGATTCAGACTTCGGTGATGTGTTACACTGCGATGGAGATGTGAATCTTTTGGTATCTCACGATTCGATTCAAAATCGATCCTGGATCTACTCCAGTCCGCTGAGCGCTTATAAAAGCATTGTGGCAAAATGATGGCATGAAATCAGAGCAAAGTGTGTTTAAGATTATGGAGGTTTGTTTTCAATTTGAATAAGTTATATCAACGGGCACAAAGGCAAACCGAAGACAAAAGGTCACATGTATTCACGCTAAACTTGCACAAATAAACACTTTTTACTTAAAGGTTTTTAGTATTTCTCGAATTTGCAGTGACTTGAAGAATAATAAGTTAACGTTATACAAAAAATAAAAATGCTAATAATTAAAATTGGCTTAGGCTAGCAGCCAATTTCCTAAATAAATTGTACACAAAATAACAGTGAAACTTGTATTTTGTGGGATTTTCAAGCAAATCACCCAATAACGCTGGGTACAACTTTTACTTGGTGTGTAGGATTACTGTCCATCAGTAGCAATATCTATGTGTGTCTGTGTCTGTGTGTCTGTGTGTCAGGTATAGTGAATCGTTTTGTGGATTTAATGATGTGTTCAGATCGTGAACTGATGCACGTCCGCCTATCTCTGGACTGTAACATACTGCAGTCATTTTATCCTCTTGATTAGGATCAATATTGAATCCTTGGCAGGTTAAGGGTTTGAATAATTTACCATCACTCTAGTCTTGTATAATGTAACTCAGTATTATCAGATTGTTATATATTATGATACAAGATATATATTTTTTAAGTAGTAAATGTTAAACAGTGTATTAGAGCAAAACTATTTTAAAGCATAGAACCTCTTAGCAAAGCTACATAAAAACTACATAATTGAATCATTAAAATGACTGCAATTATCCAGATCATGTGTCCATTATCCTCTAGTGTCCTGAAGTCTTGTGTAGAGGAGTGCATGCTGGAGTTCAGTGAATTTATTTGCACTCCAAGGGATTTGAAGCACTTTAATCTAAATGACTGTTCTTGTTAATCTTACAGAAGTGTTTTAAAAAGTAATATTATTCAAAGGCTGTCTCATTTTCTAGCCTTTCAACCCTCCTTATATAAATAACCTTGGAGAAATGATGCAGATTACCCTGTTAGTTATGAAAACATTTACTTCCTGCTCTTTTAGGTTAAGTTTAGTTGATACAAAACAGAATGTATTTTTTGTTTACTTTCCTTCTTATTCCCTTTAACCCACATCTAATATGTTGCACTACAGAGACTCTCCTGTTATAGTTTGATTCAAGGACTTGTGAAAGGTAATTTGAAGCTTGGTCACATGAACAAGCAGTGGCAGTCTGCCAGCCAGATATTCATTTACGTAATGAAAGGTTCATTAAAATTGACTGCCTTCAAACGCTTTACTTTCAGCTTTTTGGGCCAAAGCTACAGTAAATACTTCTGAAAGAAGTACGTCTCCTTGTCTACATGCTCTTTTAATTTGATGCCAGTTTAGGAGTAGTGCCAAATTGTTCAACATGTATTTGTTAACGTTAAGAAGCATTTACTAATCAGATCTCTGAGTTGGCTGACGTTCTGTTTAAATTGACCAACACTGCTACGACATCGACAGCGATACGTTCAGAGATGTAGATCCCTTCGGCTTGTAACAGAAAAGGTCAAAGAAAAAGAGCCTTTGGCTGGTGTACAGAACTTCACTTACTTAATGTGGTTGTGTGCTAGGGAGTAGTACCCATGTCTGAAATGCACCCCTCCTTCAGCCCCTTCAGTGGAGCTGTCATCTCTCCCTCCCTCCCCCTCCTCCTGCCATCTCTCTTTCACTCCTGTGTGCCTGTGCTCACGTACACACCCTCCTGGAAGGGCATTGTTTGCACAGAGTACCAACGTCGAGCTTTATAAACACCCTTACCCTCTGTTGAGTCCAGACTCCAAGTTCAAGGGCAGGATACACAGTTTCAGTTCTTTGTTACTGTAGTTCATGTGATTCCTTTTTGCTATTATTTTATTTGATTAATGTTTCATTGATTCTGTTTAGACTTTCAAAAACCCCCGATGGCATTTTAAGTTTGTTTTTGTTGCTGTTTCTGGATATCTCTGCAGCTCCATTATGTTCTGTATGAATGATGCTCGAGCTGATTACTTAGCTGACAGTTTGCTTTTTTCTTCCTCTGGCAACCTGCCTAGCACAGTAAAACGATGAGAATACAAAGGAGAGCTAATAGCCATGTCCCCTAGTGTCAGCCCAACGTGTCTGACAGGGTCTCGCTTGGCTGCATGGTTAACAAACCAACAGTGGGTTTCACTCACTGCTAAATTGGAACTGACAGAGTGTTAATGTGAAAAGCTTGGACAAAACATGCCATTTTAATATCTCTCGACATGAGTTCATAGCCTCTGTGTCTGGTCTGGTGTGGGTGTGTGAGTGAGAACCTTTACTCTCCTCACAACACACATGCTGTCCATTTACTGCCAGAAATGGTCGCTCTGATGGTGGTGAATATGAAAGCTGAAGTGTGTGCAGGTGGTGTGACTCCTCTTGACGTCTATAAGAGAGAGAGAGGATTGATGGGGAAGTGTTGGCAACAAACCAAAACACTCAGCTGATTGGATGAACCAGCAGAGGAGGGAACATACCAACAAGGCTGAAGAGAAATAAAGGGGTTCTGGTGGTGATAGTCACACTGCTGCTGGGGGGGGGGGGGGTCAATTCAATTCAAGTGTAATCAAATGGGAAGTTTGCAGCTTGTGTGTGTCATGTGCATATGTGCACCCGCTCACCCTGTACTTAACATGGCAGGCTAGTAGCTTTATTTGGGCCTAACCCTTTGCCCTGTGGCCTGCATGTTTTATTGACTGTAATAACTGGGTCGAGGTATCAAGTGTCCTTTTGTTAGCAGCCTGGGTAAAGCATGAAGCCATTATGAGACTTGAATTTATGAGAAGAGCATTATTCATTAGTATGCAGCTTTTTGAACTGTATGAGAATATTTTTTTAATATCTATTTTAAATCAGTCAGTACATGTTATAAAACATGTACAGTTTAAAATGCAAGAATAATAAATAATAATAATAATAATAATAATAATAATAATAATACTATTACTTATAACTTCACCCACAAAATGACCCTGTGGATTTTGACTTAAATGATTATGATCACTTCCATTCACACAACATTATATTTTTTATACTTGGAGTGTATTGTTGTATATTACCACATTTATGGTTGCCTTCATAGTATGGAAATGTGGTGCTGTGTCTGCAGATATTATCTAAACTACAGTTAAATCTGTTTGTAAGTTCCCATTTTCAGGGGCTAAAGGCAAAACCACATACATTATACACTCAGTTGCCATTTTTTTTGGCACACCTAGTTAAATCTCCTGCAGTATTTCCTCCCTTCGTGCAGGTTAGGGTCATTTTTGGAGGATGTTGTTTGGGGTTGAACTGTATTGCATTGTACAGAGAGGTGTCTCTGTTATTTAACCTGCCCTCATTAGTATACATTCATTGGGTGTGTTGGTTTTATTAGGTGTACCTAATAAACTGTCAAATGATTATGCAAAGATTGTAAATCCTACAATATAAAAGATTCTTATTTTAGATTTGTGTATGTTATAAATATTTTCAGCCAAAGACCCTTACAAGACAGAATATACTGCAGGGACCATCTCATGTGTGTCCCTTTGAATAATTTGGCTTGGCTTTTGTTTTACACTGTAGTTATGTGAAAGAACACAAGAAACATTTACTAGAAAGATATTGGACAAACATATTTGCAGATTCTAAGAATTATAGATTTGTTAGATTAGAACGTAATCTACTAATAAAGATTTAAAAAAAAGTTTTTATATTAATTGTTGAACGATGAAGCCTTAAGATATAATTTTTTCTATCATGATAAAGTAAATGTAGAGTCACACTTTGAGGATCACTGCGGTACAATGCATTGTGTCTGAATCAGTCACGGATCACTGTATGGAATAACTCTAGCTGTAGCTACTGGCGTTAACGGGTCTGTGTGTAATCCATACAGCATGTACGCCCTCATGCTGTGTGTGTGTTTAAAAAGGATGTTACAGTAATGCAAAACCTGATCTGTGTGTAGCTTCAGGCAGTGGTTACTGTTTGACCCTAAAACACAGAGAAGGTCGGCCTTGTTTTGCTTTTAGTGAAAGGCTGTTTTATCAAACAAAAGGTTTGATGCTGGCTGGGAGAGTTCAGATCTTTTGAAAAATATATGATTACTTTCATGATTAGATTTATTATAAACTGTCATCATTGGAGTTGCTTATTTTTAGAATAATGATACAACTGTTTATCTGCTAGTAAATGTTGTATCACATATACATGCAGTATGTTAGAGTAGAACTGCACATATAATTAAAAACAGAATTACAATAATATAATACAGTATGAAGGGTTATAGGCATCTGCCCTTTTTTAAAATTCAATTAAATTAACCTTTTTTACCTTTTTGTTCTTTTTTTTCAAATTAGTTTTTGGTAAAAACGTTGATAAGACAATACACTCTTCCGTGTACTGTACATTTGTTATTATGTATAATAAATGTATGATTCTAATTGTTGTTGTTGTGTATATTGTGATATTTTGTATGGCCTCTTGTGGAGATTTGTTTCACAAGTATCAAATGTTAAAGGCACAAATAAAACGGTGTTAAAAAAGAAGAATACAGTTTGACCAACTTCAATTTCCAAATCAGATGAGGTCACTAGCATGAAAGATGTTATATACATCTTTGTTTTGGACCAATTGTGGGTCTATTAAATTGCCATGGTAAAAAAAACCGTTTAGGAATTATAATTATATTATTAGAGTAAAAGGCAAGCAATGTCTCAGTTTTTAATTAGTTTATTTGCTGGAAAATGTGAAAGATTGAAAACAGCCATCATGGTCGTGACACCATATTGCAGTGTAGGCATACAGTACTGTGTATGATCGCAATGTTAGGATTGCAGAAAATACTTGTAATATTAGTTTTGTGCAGAGCTACATTAAAGACATTTCTGCACATACGTTCTTCAACATATAAATGTTTCTCCTCTCTCTTCCTCTTTGTGTTTGTCTCTAGTTACCTTCTCAGCCAATCAGAGCCTGATGCCCTGGAAGCCTGCGTCATCTCCCTGAGCCACCAGGGGGCCTCAGTTTGCCTTTACCCTGAACTCTCCAGCCCCAGTCTCAAGCTGTCCCACCCTGCCTCCTCTTCTCCTCCTCCTCCTGCTCCTCTTTCTCCTCCCTCCTGGCCCCCACAGGCCCACCTGGACTCCCAGTCAGCTTTCTCCCTCCATGAGGGGCAGGGGGAGGCGCTGGGGGCCCTGGGTGTGGACCCCCAGCCTCTTCATCTTGATTCACTTGAGAACCTCAGGGACCTCGGACAAAGAACCTGCCAAGATGTGTCAACTTTAACAGGTGAGTCACAAAGAGGAATATCTTTTATATATATTTTTTCAAAAGATGAAATCAGGGTTTCTGCGGATCCAGTATTTAAAAAGCATTGAATTAATTAATCTAAAATAAGGCCTCAATAGGTGTTTAAAATGTTGATACTACAATAAACATTTGGGCAAAGGTTTTCCTAAACCTAGATAATGGATGTTGTTTTTTTTGTGAATTTTGGCTATTGTAAATTTGGTCTTAAATTTCACACCAAGTGGCAACTTGTTACTTGCCTTAAGCTGCAGGAACCCTGCAAATCACGAGTGCATTATCTAGATATATAAGTACTTCACTCACTCATCTGCAATGTGCAAATTACTTACATGTGGATAATACCAAGCACCAAACGTTGATTCAATTTACACTTGAGTAAGAAAGCAACGTAGGTTCATCGGTCTATCAGTAGAGGGCAGTGTGCCATCATAGGTGGCGTGTCAGCCTAATTGTGGTTATTAAAGAGTTTTCTCTTCCTCTGTTTTTCTTCCCTCGTACATAAACCCATACCCTCACACATCTTTATACATATGCACACATGTACAAACAAACACTCCCCACACTCAGATCTTTGTTCAGACCTGCCAGAGTTGGAGATAGTGAGCCTCCTATCAGAGGGTCAGCCCAACTACACTCTTCGAGCAGACAGTGTGTTTGGATACGACAACGACGACTGGCTGCACACCCCTCTGCTGACACCAGCAGTCGCTCTGGGACTCACACACGAGCAGATTGAAGAGACGCTCAAGTACTTCTGTGAGTACTGTTTTATGCACACGCCTGAAGCCCAACTTCATGTCCCCCAAATGACCCTTTGACCTTTGATGTGACTGTTTGGGACTGGATGTGTCTAGTGAGGAGTCACATGAAATGATTAGACCTCATTTTAGGGTTTTCATACATACGTACTGCTTTCGTACTGCACTTCATGTTCCAAGATGTTTTACTGCTGCTTTGTGTCAGTTCAAGCCATCGTTTTGTGTCATTTTTGATGGCTGGCTAAGAAGTGGACCACAGCAGCTATGTATTTGGCGAATGCTTAAACAAATTGAAAAGGAAGGCATGAACATAAATGAGAGGGCGTACCTATTTTAGAGATTGTTTTCACACAGATGGGTGAAAATGTCAGCTGTTTTGGAACTTCTACCCGTAATTAGCTGTTGATTTTTTCAAGAGTTTGTCACATTACATCAAAGACTTGCTTTAGGATTCTTTAAGAGGGCATCTTACTAGACTGCAAGAACTCAAGCGCTTAAGAGGAATGATCGATTATTTAATCGATAGAAAAATTCTGATTCTTTTGTTTGAGTTTCTCAGTTTCACGTAGTTGCCGTTTGTTTACATTTTATTTTATAGTTAACGGAATATTTTTAGGTTTTGAAATGTTGTTTAGGAAAATCAAGCAGGCTGGTGATGTCACCTTTGCTTTTGTGTTCAAACCCTAATCTCCCCTTCCCTGTCCTCCACACACACTGTCACGTTTGTGAGTCACAGATGTTAAATGTCACCAAGCCGATTAACCTGCCGTCCCTTGGCTTCCTAAGCAGTTTCCACTGGAGCCCAGCAGATGGCACATCCCAGTGGCCGCTCAGAAAGTGTTTGTAGATGCATAGGTTGTCTAGACTTGTGGGGTAATGAGAGATTGTGTGCATCCCCCATTAACTACTATAAGTCTTTCTTATGTACTGAATTTATTTAGAGGTCATTTAGCAGACGCTACTATGCAGGTGTATTTTAACAGTTTACTCAGGTATCCCTACTCCAGATGACCTTGCCTTTTTTAGTGATAAGATTTCATGAGATTGTAGGGCTGCGTCCTCGTAATGCTAGATAGGCTGTACGCAGCTGGTGCCAAGCCACATGTTCCTATCAGGACCAGATCAGACTAACCTGCCACATGCACATTGTTCCACATGTGTTTGACTTTTTTTGTTTGTTTTTAGTATTATTTACTGCAGCTCACTGCTTCCTTCTCTGCGTCATCTGTTTGCGTTTTAATTCCATACCTGCACTTCGTTTGGGTCCTGCTCCTGACTCGGCAGTCTCCTCAGCTCTATGGAGTGTTTTTGCACTTTTTAGTTGATTGTTTTGGTTTTAAAGCCCACAACTTTACTGTTTGGAGTCAGTCTTACTGTGCTCATTGACCATGTTCCCATTCACAACAAGCAAACTCTGATACACCCACTGTGCGCTAGCTGTCCAGAACCAAATGGCAGACAGACCAAGTTAGCAACCAGCTGTTGGTCACAGTGGAGCATTAAGCAGCTGAAGAGCCAGATATTTCCATCAGTAGTTGGTGGAGACGACTTCAAATGAATGCTAATGTTACTCTGGGCCTGCTGATTGTTTGCTAAATAATTTGTCACACCAACTTTATATAACATAGTATTAAAACATAATATTTGGTATGAAGTGAATTAACCTCTAATGACATTTGGATAACACAACCAGTATTACAAGGAAGCATGATAAATCTGATTGTGGAGTCAATACAGATATTTCATAAAAACAAGCAGGGCTATTACATATAACTCATTAAAACACTGAGTGTCTGCTCTATTAGCCTACAAATAATACAAATAATTGATAAAAGATGCAAATATAGACTGGAAACAAGGTAGTTGTCCAGTTTTGGCGGTCTATCCAGTACTACAATGGCGAATGCGCTCTTCCACATGGTGAATTAGTATAGAAATAAACTTAAGCTCATTAAAAATATATTATCATATCATGCTTATGAATATGGACATTTGCTAAAAAATCATTTATATCGCTAAATTTGAACATTTAAATTGGAGGATACTACGACCAGCCTGGCACTTCATACTCGCGTTAGCTTGGCTCCGGTCGACTCGTTTCACCATTTCATGCTAGTTCGCGTGTGTTTCTACGGACGTAAAATGGATCGATTTCTTATTAAAGAGTTGCACACCAGGTGGACAGAAACAAAGCGTGACAAACGAGGAACATTAAGATTTGTCTTTGGAGCATCAAACCACAGCGGAGTCGAGAGGAAGATGCTGGAGATGTGGTTTGTGGACAGACAACAGCTGCTCCCGTTATAAAAAGAAATGTACGAGCCATACAAGACGAGCAAAGGAAAATTCAAGACAAGTGGACAGAGGAGTTTGTATTTGTCCTCCACGAGTCCAACCCTTCGTGCTTAATGTGCAAACAAACCCGCTCTGGTTTCAAGAGAAGTCATTTGGAGCCGCATGTCCAAACGACGCATCCAAAATTCAACGAAACTTACGCACCTGGAAGAGAAATTTGTAAAAAATAAATAAAATAGAGCAGCTTTCTTCTTTTTCTGGAAAACAAAGGCTCGTACACAGGACAACTAATACAGCTGAACGATTAACTGAGACATCTTTTGAGATCGCATGGATTTTGGCTCAGATTGTGAAACACTGCTTTTTGGCTTCAGCAGAAATATTGTTTGCAGAGTTTGACAACATCATCCCAGTATTAAATTAATCCTGCTTTTAATGAATGCATTGGTTGGCTGCATTGCATATTGTATGTTTTGGGTGGGATGACAGATTAATAAACAGACATGCTTTTTATGACTGGATGTAGCTTTTCATACTTTGCGTAAAAGTGGCTCTCCTATTGACTTTGTCCTCTCAATGTGGCTCTCATGTAAAACATAGTGAAGACCACTGATCTGCAGCATGTGTTGCTCTTAGCAGTGAGTTGGCAGATTGCGGGTAGAGCCTTTCTGGTCTTTAATAAATAATGATTGTTTTCATTTTAGATTAGAAACACGAGCACTACCTGATTGTTGTGCAGGGCTGTATTTTGCTTTGGGTCAAAACAATATGGCAAATGACCTTTCAGGGTGTTTCCTTTGACACATATTAACCAGCGATATCAGCTCTCAGTTTGCAGAGACTTGTACTGGTGATACAGTGCCTATTATGTGCTCACATTGGACTAACAGTATTGGGCTGAGCTGATTTTATCATGGTTTTTACTTTACTGCCTGTGTTTTAAACCAACCGCTCGTGAATAAGTTAAAAGTTAGTTAATATAAAGTTCATCTCAGTGATTGTCAAACAGTCTTGATGGTTAAATCAAAGCAGTGTTGATTTTATTCCTTGTCACATATTTACTTGTTATTTTAAGTACTTGAGACTTTATTTCTTCATAACCTATGTTCCTTTGCAGCATTCTTTGTTGTGTTGCTATAGCTTAAACCATAGGTCTTCAACAGGAGGTACTGCAGGGGGGTCGCAAAATTGTTTGTAGATAAAGCAAAAACAAAGTCAAATGTTTTTTTTTATAAACAATATATTTTTTTTGTTGCACATCCTTCCCACCCCCCCTCGCACAGAACTCCGACAGCACCCCCCACTCGCTTGAAGGAGGGGGGTCCCTGCTCCATGCTACACCAGTTTGGGGGTCCTTGGCCTGAAAAACGTTGAAGACCCCTGGCTTAAACCACTTAAACCATATACGTTTCATTTAGATGTGCTGCCCTCAAATATGTTATTCTGCAAGCAATGAATGCAAAGACAGAGCGCAGGGATGGCAAATCACTGATGGCAAATGTTGTGTCTCCACTGTGTCTTGCGTGCTGCATTTGACCTGGAAAGAGTCAGTGTGTGGGTGAAAGATTAATGAGGAGGTTAATATTTGTTTGGAAGAAGACGGCTGTGTCTAGGGTGCCAACTGCAAGGGCCCGAGACGGACGGCGCCAACAGCGAATATGACTCAAAATTACCGTGGATCATTGCAGTACGATGGCGTTAACTGGGAAATTAATTGGAAATTCCTTTTTTTTGGATCTTGTTTTGAATGAAAATAAAACTAAACTTCAAGATGAATAACAAATATTTATGTTTGCCTTAATATTCTAGGAAGACTGTAGAATATTTACTTACTATCTTCTCACAGAAAGCAATATAGTGTACATTATATTATTTTAAATTCAACATAATCTTAAAGTATAACACAAACAGAATCATTGTTTTAGTATGGGGAGAAATATATGAAAAGATGGGAAAAAAACAACACTTTTCTCTCTAAATGTTTTTTGTCAAAACCCATAAAATCTCAGACTGTATTCTCTGTGTTGCTCCCATCAGACCCTGTAAAGTGGGTGTGGCTCTGTCTGCAGCAGTATCCTTATCTGGTATTACGTATGTGTGCAGAACAAGAACAGCCATTGGCACGGGCGGAACCTACCATCTCCCTCAATTCCACAGGGGTGGGTGGGCTTAATGCAGCATCCTTTTAAACTGCATCAGCATCCCCATCCTGAATTATCTTTTCAACTACAGCCAACCACACTTAACGTTTTATTCTTGGACAAGGTCGGTTTGATCAATATCAACTTTTCTGGCTCGTGGTCTAGATTTTTCTTCCTTCTTCAACCCCCCTCCTCTTCCTCCCCTCTTTTATTACCCGGTAGTCCAACGTGGCCAGGTGAACGAAGGCAGGCATGACGACAGATGGCTCTTACAGCCTGAGGGATTATATATTAACACTGAGCAGCTCAGATTCCCTTACACACAGGACCACACAGGTGTATACGCTCACTCACTCACTCACGTAGGCTAGTGGATACTGTTTGCCCCAAACACACAGGCCAGCAGAATGATGCCAGAGACACAACTGCTGTGTGACAGGGCAGCATACACGCAGTAGAATCAGAAGGAGAAGGGATTTATTTAACCGATGGACGGAGAGGCAGAGGGCAGTTTTTCTCCGGTCACCATGGAGGTGTGGAGCTCCTCGGCATCCGAGGCGGAGGAAGAAGAGAAGAGCATTTCCAGTCTTGTGATTGAAGTAGTGGAGGAGGAGAAGAAATGCCTCAACAGCAATAATAATAATAATAATAATAACAACAATAACAAGGACATCTTTTGCCGGGAGGTGACACAAGGTGAGATAAGTCGGCAGTGCGTGATGATGCAGAGGATAGGAAAAGGCTGATGGCATGCACAAGAGACACTTAGATGAGAGTTAAGTAAAATTAGATGTGGAGTATAAAGTGTCATGGTTGATGATTATTCTGCCCTGCAGGTCAATTATTGCAGTCTGGTGTGTTTTGTTGTACATTGCGTAATCAAGGTATTTGTTATCGAAGTGCTTTAATACTTTATAGTGCACTGCATGTACTGCAGGGTGCAGTGATGTCATTGAAGTTACATCACGCAAATCAGGAATACCATCCAACAAAATGCTTGTTTCTGTAGCTGCCATAAGAGTTCACCTTGAAAGTGCCCTGAGACGTGTAAAGTTTTGTATATATATTCAGGTTCCTCTTAGTGTGGTGAAGGTCACTGAGCGTGTGTGTGTGTGTGTGTGTGTGTGTGTGTGTGTGTGTGTGTGTTGTGTGTACATTTCAGCAAATGTCATTGTCCGTTTTGAGAATTTGTGTTTTCTCTTGTACTGCTGTTGTTATTATATGAAGGTCAGAGACATACAATTAGGGAATAGTATTTTAATGCTTCCAGTTTTTTCTTCTCTGACATGGTTTGAGGGAAATTGTGTTTTTCAAAAGAATGTGTTTTATATTTTAATGCAGAACATGGCTGTACATCTAAAATGAAAAAAGGTGCTGGCACTGAGGTTGTGCTTTAACAGAGCGGGAGTCTCCTCCATTCCTCATCTATAGCGGACGTTCTTTGTCTAAATGATCATGTGGCTGGCACCCGAGTACTGCGACACGGGCACCCCTCCAGAAGAACAGGACACTCAGACAAACCAATTTATAGCCTCTCTGTTGTGCACTGAGATTTTAAATCGGATATATTTTCACTGCGCATATACTTTAAAAAGTCCAGACAGATTGACAGTAGGAAGCTCGGTGAAACAAGTTTCATCTCCTGCCAATCTTGTGAAGTCTGCACCTTCAGAACAATAAAGATCAATATGAATCTTATTTTTAAAGCTCTTCCTTGCCAGTCTGATCCTCCCACCATAGCAGACGTCATAAGTATACCTAAGTCAGCGAGGTTCATCCACTAGCTACAGTATTAGGCTTGCAGTTCAGGTTAGCTCCTTGGATTTAGCTAAACCCTAACCCTGACACCTCCAGCCGGCAAAACAGCGTCTCTCTCCCTGATCTGCAGCTCCTCTCTGCTCTGCGCTCGCTGTGGCAGTCATGTGGATGTTTGGTGGATGTACAGTTTAGGTGCTTGCTGCAGGATGCATCCATTCAAGTACAAATTAGCCGTTCAATACACTTCACTTAAATATTTAATATAGACTTGAAATCATGAAATATAATTCACCGCAGATGGAAATGACTTTTCTCGCTGCACTGTTGACAGCATTTAAATAACTGTAGTGAACTGGATCTTATTTTGTATGCATGTGAGCGTTTGTGTGTGTACACGACGCTATCTGAAACCCGCTGACGGTCCTGCTGCTGACTGAGTGTTTAGTGCAAGTGCTGCAAACACTTTAGGTACAATAGGATTCGAGGAAGTTGGACTATTATCAGATTAACCTTTGTTCATTTATAGAATGTATTTTGGTAATTACATGACTAATGTAATTATGCACGACTTGGTGTACCCCCTGATTCAAAGTAATTTAGTGAATCAGAAATAGACATGTTGATGAGGATGATGCGAGTTCTGTTCTTCTATTGTACCTTCTTATATAGCTTTGGATCGAATAGATTTAGAGTCAAGCTTAGAACTTCATACTTGACCTCTTTCCCGCCCTTTCTCTAACAAAATGTTTTTTGAGATTAAAATGTTTTCTCAAAAAAACAAAACAACAAAAAAAGATGGTCAAAAAGAATACTAATAAAATTACAAGAGATAGACATATTAACGGGACAATGCATGCAGAATATTATTCACTATTTTTTCTTCTTCTTTTTTTTCTTACTTCACTTTTGAATTGCACCTCTTGGTGGTTTACCCAGACTTATGAGTAGTTATAAAATGATACAGAAGCCTTGGGCCGCCACCAGGGCCAGCAAACGCCCTGGCCCACCGGAACCGAGAGAGGCAGAGAACACGACCACCCCCCAAAGCCCAACCCCAGAGACGCCCACAGGGACGATCCCAGAGGACAGACTGAGAAAATGACTAATTAAATATGTCCCGTATATCTGGGGTCGTGACAGAAAGCGAGCTGTTAACAGTTAATAGGGATCCCCTTTCAATACACTTCAGTGTGTACATAACGCACTACTATTACATATGTCCCGGAGATCTCGAGAGCTCGCACTTGACACTGCGCTTCTTGGGTCCTCTGCAATACACACATGTAACCCTCCTGACATTTGTCTGGCAAAGCCTTGTGGTTATTTTAATGGGTTTAAATGCTGTCTCTATCACACTTGGCATTACTCTTTAATCTACTTAGTTAAGATGGAAACATGACCTCTACCTTACAGTAAATCAGCTCGGCCTGCTATAGACATGATTGATGTTGTATGGTGCAACCACAGTACACTGTGCAGTGCAGTAGTGCAGTAGTTCATCACAGGGTTAGCTTCTATCCATTGGGCTGATTAGACGCTGATGCAGCTGCCCAATCGCTATTTCCAGGACCAATTCAAGGACCTCAATCTAATTACTTTTCTGTATGGCAACTTCCTTCCTTGTCTTTAGTGCAGCTAAGCTTTCTACCAAAGTCAGGTTACACAACTGATTTCAGTTTAGAGGTATGCAGTGTCATTCAGAATTGCTCGCTAGTCCAGGCAAATGTTGCACATCCTTAAACAGACGACTCGGATGTTAAAAAGATGGTGTACATGTTGAGTCTACAAGTTCTGCTCCACAAGCACAAAACGTACAATTGCAGGTTGTATCACAAATGAAAACGCAGTATTGTACCTAAAAGGTTATACTTTATAATTTAGGTCCTTTGTGAAATTAACAAATGACAAACATCGATGACTTGTCAGGGTTTGGCTCACGTACAGGACATTAATGACTTTATTTAAGGCGACTCATTGACCTTCCACACCGCTTCAGCTTCATTGACTTTGAAGGGAACATAAACAAATCGTTCTCCACTCTGTAAACGAAGTTACAGGTCAACAGCCAGTCACATGTATCCCTTCTATGCTGGACATGTCCTGCTGGTGTGAACACTTTATCAGTTCAGCCCTGGCAGCCTCTCCCGATGAGCTATATTAGTATCCAGGAGAACGAGGTCTTTATTGGCGTCTTATCTGAGCTAAAAGGGATCAAGCTAAGAGGATCAGTATCTGGGTGACCGCGAGATGTTGTGGTCTGTAGCGGTTGGAAACGTAATGGAGAAACAAGATATACTCGCGGCTCTCAATCACACAAAGAGTACTGTTCTCAGTCTGAGTGTGTTGTTGGTGTTTTTACACGTTGTTATTATTAAACGATACAAATGTGAAGAGATCATGATGGCAGCCTCTCTTTCTTCAATTGTTCACGTGGTTATTTAATATATGAATAATAATCCTTTTTTTTAAAGATTTACAATCCACAACAATCTATTTTCATTAGAGCAGTGCATCCAGAAATGCAACAGAAAACCAAAAACGTATAATAAATCAACGGGAAAGAGACAAACTGGACATGTGATTTGATCGCAGAGTTAATTCTTGGCGTACTGCTCACAAACGGCAGTTTGGCGTAACTTCAAGTATGATTGGATATCAAACACATCAAACTATAATCCTTCTTATAAGTAAAAACTGTGCTTTTCTAGTCATTTTCTATTGTGGTACTGCGATGACAAACAGAGGCTAGGCAGTCAGCAAGGCTTTGTTGTTACAGTATCCTCGGTCTATTCCTCCATTCATTAAATCCCTCTCTCCCTGCTCCCTCAGTGCTGTGCTCAGACAGAGTGGGCCAGGTCACCAAGACGTACCATGACATCAAGGCAGTCACCCACCTACTGGAGGAGGTAAGAGACACACAGCAGATGAACGGGATTACAGAGGATTAAAATGATCTGCCTCCCTGACCATCACTGTTATTCATCCTTTCCTGCACTCTTGTGTCTGTCAGTGCGATCAGAAGAACGTAAAATACATTTAGTTAAAAAACACAACATCTGTAATCACTTAAACGATGATTGTGTATCTGCCACATTTTGAAAAAATATAAATGTGCTTTATCATTATGTATTGTTCCATAAAGTAAATGTAGCACTCGTGCTTCACTTTGCAGAAAGAGCGGGATCTCGAGTTAGCAGCGCGGATCGGTCAATCCCTCCTGAAGCAGAACCAGGAAATAACCGCACGCAATGAAATGCTGGATGAACAGCTTGAACTTGCAAAGGAAGAGGTAAAAACAAACCTCGTGAAATAAACGATCTGTGTTGTGTTATCAATGTGGCGCTCGTGCAGTCCGCTGAGCTCAACTGATGTTTGTTTACCGTATTTTCTAGATTGCGCAGCTTCGTCATGAGCTCTCGATGCGAGACGACCTCCTTCAGTTTTACGCGAGCACCGAGGAGATTGAGAATGCTGAATCGCATTCACTGTGAGTTTACACACACACACACACACACACACACACACACACACACACACATATATAGAAATACACAATAAATCCCATGACATTGCCATCTGTAAATCTTTTTATCATCATCATATTTAAAACATTCAGGCACGTTTCTCTCCCACCTGGAGATTGTCCACCTTTTTACACACACACACACACACACACACACACACACACACACACACACACACACACACACACACACACATACACACACACACAAGCACACACAAGCACACACACACAAGCACACACACACACACACACACACAAGCACACACACACACACACACACACACACACACACACACACACACACACACACACACACACACACACACACACACACACACACACACACACACACACACACAGAAGACACTGGAAATATTTGGCTTCAGCAAAAAAACATTTATTACTTGTTTCAAAAGAAAAGCGTAGGTAAGCTTGATATCCTTCAAAATAAAAGATGAATAAATACTGTAATTCATGCTTTTCATTTCTGTTCAATTAGAACACATGGTCAGAAAACACACATTTTGTTTCCCTTTATAGAGCAACCATGGCTCTTCCCTTTCAGTAAACAGATTATATATGTCACACAGTGCGACTAAAACCTGTCAGTATGTCTGTTATATAACAACAGACCAGGTGCACAATACAACATTATCCTTGTTCTTTTCACTAATAATTTGTGCTTAAATGTAACACAAATTCTATCATGATATTATCTAAAAACAGCCTTCCTGCTGTAGTTATTAAGCAACATAAAAGAGATCCCTAAATGTTTCTGATCCTCGGAGTCTGTCTGTAAGTAATCATAAGTCAGAACATCTCCACTGATCCTCTTCAGCTAAGCTTTCTGCTAAACTGTTTCCCATCAGCAGTTAATCATCATCACTATTCGTCACTGTTCTCTTTTAACCGTTTCTCAGAACATGTATTATGTACCACTCACTCACTCACTTAGAAAATAACTGGGTGAAATAAACATGTTTGTTTAGTAATCTACAGTTGATGATTGTCCAGAGGTTCTACAAGCTCAGTTTATTGATCTCATTCAAGATGTCTAATGCAGACAAATGTTTCTTTTTGTCGTAGAATAAAAAGAAACGAATCATGCAGTTCGATCAGCAACTTCGTCCACTATGACTTCCTGTCGCACAAACTGAAGGGTTTGGAGGACGAGAACCGCAAACTGCGATCAGAGGTATGAAGCACTGCAAAGGTCTTATTTATTCATTGTTTTTATCAGAATTTGTATAGTCATGTCTGTGTCGAATCTGTCTTTTTATATTGTTTTATGAATTACTGACTACATTTAGTCTATACCTAAACAAATATGTATCCATACTGTAACACTGATTTGCAGAAGCTGCTTGAAAATACCAAACATGCCGTATGCAGTCTCACTATATGTTGCATAATGCAACACATTACTAACTATAAATAAGTCATTCATTGATGCTACAGAGGAGTAAAGAGTAACACCTACAGTATTGTTTATTTATGTGTGTTAGCTTTAGGATTGAATTGAACAAATACACTAAATGGATTTAGTACACGGAAAACTATCAGAGATATGGTTTACAAAAAACTAATGTACAGCGTAGTAATAATCATACAAAGTGTAATTGGCGCTAGAGTTATAATTTGACATTGGCATTATTTCTGCAGGCCAGTGACCTCACAACAGAGACGACCAACTACGAGGAGCAGGAACAGGAGCTGATGATGGTGTGTGTGGAAGAACTCTGTAAGTGTTACAGCCTTGTTTCAGTATATGAAAATATCGCAACATACTATATGCTATAAGCATAGTTACCGGGACTTGTGTGTTTCAGCGTCCGTCAATAAGCAGGTCGTCGACCTGTCAGAGGAGCTGGCACGGAAAGTCGAGGACTTTTTCCGACAACAGGAGGAGATCAGCTCGCTGCTCGCTCAGATCGTTGACCTGCAGGCGCGTTGCAAAGTGGTGAGAGCACGTCCACATGTTCTCTACGAATGGTGTCAAATCACAGTGAACCTCTCGCTAACTTTCTTCTCTCTGACTCTCTAGCTCACACATGAGAACGAGGAGCTGAACCAGCACCTGAGTGCCTCCCGTGAGAGCCAGCTGAACCTTCAATCAGAGGCAAGACACTAATCATTTAACGACCAAATCATTTGGATGAAGATCTGTCTACATCCCTACCTGAGCTTGGTTTTGTTTTTCTTTCCAAGTTTAAACAGCTGGAATGTGAAAACATGCCTTTGGGTTTTACAAGTCTTCAAACATGCACCGGTGTCGTATGTTAAATGTAATTGTCGGCATTCACTAAACTACAATGTGTAGGAAATAGCCAGAAGATGAAGCCAACAAGTAATCATTTTCGTGTTGGATGTCAGCCCAACCTAAATGCTACTGGCTTGACATTCCCCTCTCAACCAATCAGTCTGTCTCCAGACTTCCAGTGGCATGTTCCAGAAAGCCGGTTTAACGAACCCTGAGCCTAACCCTGATCTTTGAGATGGAGAACCCTGAGATGGAAAACTGAGAGCTTTCACTACGCCCGCTTTCTGAAACAAAGTCAAGGATGTAAGTTTGTTAGAAAGGGGCAGAGTTATGGTGGACTGTTATTAGACTTCCACCAATATTTACCTGTGCACATGGGGACTGTGTATCGAGGTGGCAATTTCAAAACTCGCTTCCACTCGAACTGCTGCTTCTGATTATTTAAGATCACACAATAATTATGGTTTGATGAAAAGGTCTGTATGTCACACAGCACTGCAGATACAGACAATGTGTAGTTGAAGTTATCTAACATACACATCAGCTACTCTTAGAGCCTTCACACGTTTACCCAGAAACCCCTTCTCTGCGTCCCCGCACAGACCTCTTTACGTGTATCTTTGCAGAAGCATATTTAAGCATTAATATGTCAATATTTCAGCTCTGTGTTATGTTGTGAATGGTACATTCCTCTTGTACTGCAGCTTGACAGATATGTCTCCCACTGTCTGCAGCTCAACGACCTGCGGGACAAGTACTCGCAGTGTGAGGACATGCTCCACGAGGCCCTAGAGGACATTAAGAACTTGCGGAATAAGAGCCTTCCCAACAGCACGGTGCAGCGGTACACAGCACTGGCCTCTGTCCTCCCCATGGACTCTCTGGCAGCTGAGATAGAGGGCACCTTCCGCAAAGGCCTGGACACCCCGGCCCCCTCAGAGTACAGGTGAGTTTGAGTTTGTGTTCTCATATGTGGAAGGGTTTGCTTGAACTTCATGTGATTCATCAAGGCTTATTTAATGCCCCAATGCCCTGGCAGTGCCACCTCTTCTGGTAGTTTGTTGCTTGTATCATTTTCTTCACTGTGACACGTGTCCCGTTTGTAATCTGTCACAAATGGTATAAATCCAAGCCGACTACAACTGCTATTCTCACTCTAACAGTCTTGAGTTGATCCAAACCAATTTACTCTCAGATAATAACATAGAAAGTTAAGTTTGACATATCTGGTGACCCTTTGGAGGAGGTAGACCCTTAGTTTGGGAACCACTGGAGTACATTACATAACTGTATATAAAGTAGCTAAACTAGCTCGACTTCGCTGCTACAATGATATCTTTATATTGTGTTAGAGATAGAGGAGGAGACCAGAAGGGTTAAAACACTGAACTATTCGACAACAATACTTCAGTGTAAAGTGGTCCGTTTTTATTTCTTGTGAGGCTGCAGTGCTAATCACTCAGCTACCGTTTAAAAACAGAAATAAAGGAGGAAGAGGTTTAGATCTTTCTTCTTTTTTGAGGCAAGCTTCTGAAAAAAAAAGAAAGAAAAAGACACAACAAATGTAATTATGTTATCAAAGGATGACTTTTCCAAAGCAAAATAATCGCTGAAAATGAAACCGCCTACCTTTCCTTTGTCCTCCTCTTCTTCTCCAGACTGTCTCTTGACGCCGTCTCTTGCTTGGTATTTGCATCTTCTCTCTGTAAACACTCCTTCGCTATAGCCAGCATTTCCCTCTTGAACCTACCGATCAGCTTTTCCTTTTTCATTATCACCACTACCTGCTCCTGGCACGTCTTGTGCATTTCTTTAAGCTCTTTGGCTATTTGTTCCTCTTGAGTTCTCCACCTTTCTCCCTCATCCAAGGTTTTCTCAGAGGCAGCTTGTGGCGTTTTATTCTCTTTCTTCATGAAAGCCATGTTAGTTTCAGCGGCCTTCAAAACCCCCTCCAACCTATTGATCTAATTTTTAGCGTCACAGTATTTCCTCCCGAGTATCCTCTGTAGAGTTCTGTTTTTGTGCACGAGGTTTCCCTTTTCCACGACCCAACTGATCTCCATGCGTGTGAATTCCTTAACCTGCTTCTTCAGATCGGTGTTTATCGAGGCCAGCTTCTGGTTGGTTTTCTTCGCTGTTTGAAGGTCTTGTTTAAGTGCAAGCACTTCGGTGTGCAGCTCTGGCCTGCATGCGTGTGGCTTGTGTTGTTTGGCAGCATCACTGTGTTGCTCTTTCTTAAAGACAGAAATATACAAGCAGTGTTCAAATCACAATCACACACTTAGTAGTAAATGTAAATGTATTGTATTTGTTGGCAAAGAAACCTCTTGCCTAAAGAGTGACTTTATGTATCACTGGAAGTGAGACAAATTCAGTCATACACTACAGTATAAATGTTACGTTAGTGCAAGTTTGATAATTACTCAAGAGTTTCTTTTATCGAGCCATATTTCTTCTCATACAAAAGTTGATCTTAAGAGTCCACCTATAGGAGTCGCTATTTTAAATTATGAACGTGAACAAATTTGAATTTCTCCTCTGAGTTTGTTTGTTTTGTTCATAAAATATTTGGTGTATAATCATATCCTGTATCAGTAACATATCTGATCGTTAAGCAAACATAAAACATGTAAGCTATGTTTGGTCCACTCCAGTTTGTAAATGACTTTCCAAAACCACAAATGTTCTTCCATATATTTAAAGATCTGGCCAAATGTTTTATTTGTATCTAATTGGTTCAAACAATCTGCTACATGCGGTTATTTATTTTGAATGTTATTGCGGTTGATATGATGTTGTAACTACAACTTTTTATCACAAAAGATGAGATGCGTTCACGGTCTCCCACAGATTTATCTTGATCACATTAGAAGATCTTACCTTGTTTTTCCTCATGGGTCCGCCCTCCATGTGGACTCACCACAGATATCGGAGCGTTGTGTGTAAGGGAGGAGCGAGTAGGAGCATTAAAATGTGTGTCCGTTCAGGCTCTGAGTCAAAGTGACTGTTGTTGTTTATGTTTTAATTTTAATGCAGAGAAAGATTTCATTCTAGAATAAAGATTCAAAGTGCAGTCTTGACTTTGGAAACATTAGTTCAAATAAAAATGTTATGATCACTTTAATGCACTTTATTTTTTGTTGAAAATGGACATGAAGTCCTTAAAGGCCCTGACATTTCCACTTTCCACATGTGTGCCCTGTCAAAGTATGTCCCTGCACCCGGAGGGATTTAGCAACATTTGAATTAAAAGAAAATAACCAGTTTTAGAATTGCTTGTTTGTTTTGTTAGGAAACTGTCAATCAAATCGAATTAAATAATCCACCCACTTAGTTCTCTGGAAGCATATTAGCTGAGTGTCTGGGTGTTAAATACCATCTTAGGGTGTGACATGACATTTTAATGTTTTAGAGAAATGAATGGATGAATGGAATAGAACATCCAGATGCTGGAACACCTGAGGGCTCTAATGATTAAAACAATATAGACCAATTCCTCTAATTGTCCTCATTTAAAATCACCAAGTAATTTGAGTACATTGTATTACATCTCTGGAGGTCGGGTGGACACAACACAGTTCAAATGAAGAGGTCTTTAAAAGTCTGGATTTAATGATTGTACATTTAAAGCAAAGAGGAACAAACAACTCCCACCCCTCCTAGCTTCAGTCATAGGCAACTAACTTGTAGTGACAGAGTTGATCTTCTCTTTGGTTAGACGGGATCCTGTGCCAATCCAATTTAAACTCCAACTGTTTCTGAGCGTGTGCCATGCTGCCCTGCTTTTGTCTTACTAATAAACATGAATTTATTATACACAGCATTTTTTTCTGTGTCATACAATTTGCCTACTGCAGCTTGAGAAACACACTGATTGCATTACGGGTTGTGCGTAATGTTGATTGTGTGTAATGTTTTTATCATGCCGTGTTTCTCCTCGCAGGAACCACCCGTGGCGTGTGTTTGAAACCGTGAAGGTGGTGAACAAGGTGGTGAACAAGGTGGTGAGGCTGCGGTCTCGGTGCCACTCCCCGGGGCTGCCAGGCTCCAGCCCGGTGTCGACCCGCTCCAGTTGTACCAGCACCCCGCGAACCAGCTACTATGGCTCAGACAACGCCAGCCTTACGCTGGAGGACAAGCCCAGCTCCAATAATGGGCAGAAAGAAGACAACAGGTGTGTTTTGAGTGTGCAGCCATGCTGTTACATCCAATTGAAACATTTGTTGAATGTCCTTGAATGAGAAATGAGTTTTTACCATATTTAGTTAATCTCCAGGTTTTTTCAGTCACGTTTTAGTTGCCATTTTGGTCTTAGTCAAAGAAAAGTATTTTTGTATAGATTTAGTAAATGAAAACTGCTGACATTTTAGTTTGTTTTAGTCGTCAGGTTATATTGAACATTTCAGTCTAGTTTAGCCAAAATATCCCTTCCTTTCTTTTGCCCTAAGCTTGTTGTTGTCATTGTTTTAACTTAAACTTAAATAAGTTACTCAAACTGCTCATTGTGTGCTGCCGCTGTAGTCCTGATGTGGCGCGCACATCACAGGAAACTGCAACTGCTGCATTTGGAAAATAAATGTATATTATTTCGTCTCTCCCAAGGGGATTTTGATTGTTTCTTATTTAAACTACATTTCAGTCCCGTCTTTATTTGTCAACAGTATTGCATGTTGCTATAGCAACAGTTAGTGTGTCAAGACGTTGGTGATGGAAAAAAAAAAAAAAAAAGGTTGTTGACGCACATATATCATAGTTTTCGTTGAAAAATGAACACTGATCTATTCACCACAGTGTTAGCAGGCCGAAGCGTCTGGGCCAGCCAGGCACTCCAGGAGGCCAGGACCTCGAATCCGCCCTGCGCAGCCTTTCAGCCCGCCAGCAGAACCACTCCTCTGAGCGGCCTTTTTTTGATGTGGAGCGCGAGCGTAAACTCTATGCCTTGGTAGCAGACTGCGAAGACGGCGAGGGCTCCAGTGGCTTCCTGACGCCTAATGACAGCCTGGTGTCCAGCCCAGCAGCATCGACGGGCACCAACTACTCCAACGGCAGCTCACGGCACTCGTGCGGCTCCTTAGGAGGATCCAGGTCCTACCTGCCCGACCGCCTGCAGATCGTAAAACCTCTGGAAGGTAAAAACTTCAGCGTGATACGGCGTCTTGTCAGTTTCTTGGAGCTAATCCCAGTTGATGTGGTGTCACAATGGAGCGTAACAATGTTAATACAAGAAGATAGAATATATAAGAATGATGATTATTGTTGACGTTAATCTGTGATAAAAATCAAACACCAGAGCTGCTCTGATCTTACAAATAAATAAAAAAAGAGAAGCAAGGCAAGAGATTAATTATACAAATTAAAAGTTATGATATTAGCATATGATATGTATCTACATGTGATGATAGCATCCAACAAATAATGGTAGCAAGCAAATATGGATGTAAAACATTTATTTGAACATAACTTCATAAAACATAAAAGCTTCTGCACTGTACCTTTAACCACTGAGCCAACATAACATTACATACTAAGATTACATCTTTGTACCTCCATCAGCCGCTAAAGTCACAACCATTATAGCTTGTTATTTTGGTTCACATTTGACTCCAATACAAAGCCAACTAAGTTTGTGTCTCGCCAAGAGGCTGTGCTGATAATAAGACGCCGCACAAATGACGAACATTAAAAACACAATGAACTTCAAAACTTGACATTAAAATTCAAACCTAACTGAAAAAAGAAATCCTTAACTTTTTTTGCATTCAACACACAATCTGAAATAAATCCTAGTAAATTGTATAAAAAACACTTTAATGATCATATTACAAGAGATGTTTTATCTTTTGTATTTGTTTGCACAATAAAACAAAGCAGCAGAAACACAACAAAAGAAAAGAAGCAAGTTGTGCGGAAAAGAAGCTTATAGGATGAATCTTACCTAAATAAGCATTATTAGCAAATGCAAAAGTCGTAATCAACAAAAGTAAGCAAACATAACAATCTAAAAGCAGTAAATACAAAGTAAACAATATAAATCAAACAAAAACATAAAATAAATGGAATAAAGTGACAACGCTCTTCAACCTTCAGGCTCGGTGACTCTGCACCAGTGGCAGCAGTTGGCCAAACCAAACCTGGGAGGCATCCTGCACCCACGTCCGGGCGTCCTGACCAAAGACTTCAGGGAGCTGGAGGTCGACATTCAGCACGTCTACAGTCTGAACGACCTGGAGGAGGATGAGCCGGACCTGTCGCAGCTCTCTGGAGCACATGGCATGGGTAGGACACGTGAACACACTGCACACATGCTCCAGTCCCTCCAGCTTTAACATTCCTATTCATTTCAATAAACCCTCTTTAAAACCCATGTTTCCTGCTCTCTCTCCTCCTCTGGTTCCAAGTTTACGTCCCATTAATAGTGTAGTGTTGCTATAGTTTCCAGCTTCATTGGCTCTCATCATTCTCTTCACGTGTAGTTTAACACCTTTTCTCCCTCCATGACCTCGCAGCTTCTCCATCCGGTCCCAACCTCCCTCAGACCTCTCCCAAACATACCATTACCACCTGCCAAGTCCTCCAACCCTCCTTTCTCATCCCCTCCTTCTCCACTGGGTAAGAATATTCATACTGTAAAGTAAATGTATCAGTGTCTTTGTGCATTTTTAGCATGCTGTGTTGTCTTTGTGTATTTTCCACAGCCCTGGAGTTACATTTGAGCTGATTTTGTATCGCTGTGATGTACCTGAATAAATCTATTCTATGTTCATTAATCCACAACTTTTTTTATTGCAGCGTCACTTTCATTCAATAAGTGTGGATGTTCCAGATTTCCTGTCTTCCAATGCTGCTTTTTCTCCCCCTTTAACTTCTGCTCTTTACCCGCCACAGTGGCAGAAAACGTCTGTCGAGGCTCTTTCTCCAACTCTAAAAGGCGCCTTCGGGGCAAAGTAAGAGTCGAGGGTTCTGGATACACTATGAATGCTGGATTTCAATATTAATGACGGAGGCACAGTACCATGTTCTTTAACTAATTAACATCATGGTTAATATCTTAAGAAGTCTTTTGCATACAGTCATAAACCGAGAGGTCCCTCCCACTAACACGACTCTAACTGCTTTGTGCTTCCCACATCGTCTTGGCTTGTTACTCCACCCATTTAATCTCTCTTGACCTTTCTAGGTTCTCATCTCAGCAAACCAGCAGATCCTGTTTCATCCCCGCTGCCACACTAACATCACGTTTATCCATCTTACAGCACTGAGAGACAGACTAACAACAAATGAACTCACTGTCTTTGGTATTATGTGTATATCAGCTTGCATGTTTGTGCAAAAAAAGACAAACTGCTCTGTTTTCTCATCTTTTGCGTTTTTGTTTTTAATCTTCTTTTTTTTCTCCTTTTAGCAGCCTTCACTCTTTCGGCCTGCCATCTTGTGGGAGCCGTGAGCTCCTGAGCACTTCATCGCCATCCCACCAGCAGCACATTGGCCCGGGATGCTGGACCACCGCCGCCGCCACTAATGTAACCACTTCATCACTGGGACTCCTGCAGCTGCTGCAAGAGCGTGGCATCTCAGCCTCGCCGTCTCCCCAACACTACCTACCCTACGGCCACAGTGCAAAACCTCCGCCCTTCACAGAGACGAACAAAGGTGGAGGCTCACAATTGGACAAAGAGGGAAGAAGGAACACTTTCAGTTTGAACTTGCTAGAGAAGCTTCAAGGTCTGGGGTTGCACAGAGTGGCAGCCTGGGGGTTGATGGGCTGCAGTGGGAGAGAGAAGCAGTCAGACATCCTCTGAAGAGTTTGATTAGACTGTTCACCACTTCACCTCCTCTCACCGTAGTGACTTTACATCCAGCCATGTGATCCCCACCGTGTGCAGCTCAGCGCCCACCGCTCTGTTGTCTCCAAAACAAAAGCCACACAATGTGCTAGAGCCATACTTAAAGTTGTCGGTAGTGTACAGTAATATTATTTTGTATGTGTGTGTGTGTGTGTGTGTGTGTGTGTGTGACATATTCATCTCAGGAAATCCACCTGATCACCAGTCTGTCAGAGTATCTTCTTTTTTCACAAAAGAAAAAGGATAAATCATAAAGAACAGAATGTTTTATACTGTGTTTCTTCACCGCGTTTTAGCCACCGCTGGTTTTAAAGGGGACCTATCATGGAAAACTCACTTTTTCACTGCTTGTGCACATACATTGCGGTATATGGAGTGCCTACCTTCCCACAAAATGTAAATAGGACAACACAGTATTTTTGAAGGCTGCCTAGATCAGGCTTAAAGAGACTATCAGGCTAAAACGGAGCGTTTCAGAGGGTGAATACAGGTATATTCAGACGAAACTAGTTTTTTTAACATTAAAGTAGAAACCCAAAACACAAGTATGAAACTGAAAATGAGCATGATATGTCCCCTTTTAAAAATCATCATCTGTCATTTCTCCAAAGTGGAACATCCCTCATGTGTATATAACAAAGTTGTCATTCTGGAGAGTGACAGAAACAACAACTACGTGCAGTAAATTATTGTCTGTTGAAACCACAAACCAAACCAACGCTGTCACACTGAAGAAGTTTCAAACAAGAACCACTACAAACACACTCTGGTCTTCCTGCTTATTAGCTGCCACACTGAGAAAAGCATGTTGTATATAAGTTTGTTGAATATACTGAGTCAAACACTCGAGGAATTGATCTTGAAGCATTGCGATGACAGACGATGCACCGACTGAACTATAACGTGTTGGTGACGTTGACGTCTTTCATCTGCACTACAGATTAGTTATGGCTGCGTGCAGTACCGTGTCACCTGCGAGCTCTTTTGAATTTCGAAGCTTCATCCTGAACAAAACCTCACCAAAAAATAAATCAGGTTTGCGTCGCTGCATCAAAGACAGTGAATGGGATTTACTTAGAAGCAATATGTATATTTACTGCACTGCGTTGCTTGTAAAGAAAATCTGCTGCATTTCACGTCATCAGGAATCTTGAAATTGCTGGGATATAAATGACAAAACTAGTTTGGGGCATTCAAAGTGAATTCCCCGTGGCGTTAAAAGGGAATCGAGTAGAAGAGTAATTATTTAAACGGCATGTGTCTTTGAAATCTGTCTGAACATTGAGCTGTAGCAAAAAGGCATAGGATACAGAGGATTAAAAAGGGAAGAATTCATAAACGCAGGATATGATAATAATTTGTGTTCTGACATAAATCAACCAAACTGCACTACTGTTTGCTGAGTTCTGTGTTAGCATCACAGCTGTATGTCAGTGTGTGTATACATTGTACAACCTGTGAATAAAGACTTTGCATTTCCATCCAGTTCTATAGTTTTAGACGTCTCTCTCTCTTTTACCTCTTGGCAGCGATGAAGACAGACTCCTGTTATAATTCTGCAAAATGCTTTTATTTATAAAGTTGCAGTGAGAGTAGAACATTGACTTTATATAAAATGTGAACAAAAAGCCGTTAAGACTGAGACCTCAGGTCGATGTCTGCATTGTCGTGTCTCATTCTGCGTCACGGCGTCCAAAGTCCACCCAGCCCTGGTAGTCCCGATCTGACAAGCACTCAGACTTCATCTCTGTGAACAAACCATTCCTACATGAACCACACACAAGGTTTCAGAACACACATCTGCCCATGTCCTTGGATCTCTGCCCACTCATTTATGAAATTGACTAAACAAAACTTTCACGCCCTAACCCACAGCATACCTGAAATTGCTTGCATAATTTGTTTGGTCATAATCTCCCGTTCATCCTCCGACAAGTGTGCCCGTCTCTCCAGGCGTGCAGAGGGAGCCTGCGGAACCGGCTCCTGTCTGCCCGCCGAGTCTCTGGCACTCCTCTTGGCTAAGAGCTGCTGCAGTAGATGATTCTCTTTCGCCTCTCCAACTGCAGAGGATACTAGCAGTGCAACCAGCAGTGCAAACACCATAACAACTTTCCCTGACATGTCTGTGTACAAGAAGAAGAAGAAAGAGTTTTATTAACGTAAGCGGAGACATTTATAACTAATAGATATCACCAGGAAACTTCCCCAGTTGGTTACTTACATTAAAACAATACATGTTTGTATTACAACATTCCTGATATTGAAGTTTAAATATGCAAATGAGGCATCATCTTATTAAATATTCACTCATTTAATTACATTTCCAGAACAGAAATGTGAACATTGCATAGAGCCAGGTTCAAAACGTTTGTTTCATTTTGTTGACGTGTTCGAGGTCTTTTACTGAATTGTGTTTATGTCTTTGTATCACTCATAAATCAGAAAATACTGTCAACAGCCATACAAAGAAAATCCACATTCACCATGTTTTTAGGAGTAAAATGTTCTGTAAAGATATTTAAAGATAATTTCATACATTTACACTACAGGTAAATATGGTAAAACATGTCACTAATAGATTTCACTTTCATACTTACGTAAAGACAATTATTTTGTATTACAAGTTCTCTGAAATGTTATAATTAAACAACAATCTAATGCTAACTTTCGGTGAATGTAGGGGAAATCTACAGACGCAAATAGACAATGTTAGTAAAACACCTAAATGTCCACTAGTGTGAAAGAACACATGTTATGGCAGCAAAATAATCCAAACTCCAAATTGACCAGTGCATGAAAAAACAATGTTTTTGCCTGTAGTGTATCACCTTCAAGTGACAAAATAATTACATCTAAAAATGAATGATAGATGTTACCTGTTACCTACCTGTTGTGAAGGCTGTATGAAATATGTTCTCAACTAAATCCAACAAGTCTGATGCTTCTGTGCACATCGGCTCATTTTATACTGGCCTGAAATCAAAGACAGATAACAGCTCGCTGATCGATTGGTAGACGGATGCATTGGGAGGATGTGCGTAAAGGAAGCGATGGACCACTACATCCACAAATCCATTATTATACTTCTGACTTACCTGGAAATGCTTTTTTTTGGCACTGCAATAACAATAAAAGGAGTCAATGTGTTTATGTAAGAAATCCAATGCTCCTTTAGAGCTTTTTGTACAGAGGATCTGATGTATCTGTGTAGCCACTGGAAACTGGCTTCTTCTGATCACATATCTCCACTTTAGGTATTAGCTGTTAGTATTATTCTAACTATTCACACCTGTTGGAACAAGAAAGGAACATTAATGAATTATCATTTCCATGTAGCATCTATTTGCTTTCATTTCAACCCTGTACAAAGTGCTGCAGCGATGACGTATTTGTGTCGGCCAACCCGAAAGTTATCATCGCACTGGTTCCCTCGACAAAAAGTCAACGGGATTATTCCATCGGATTTCGGATTCACAAAGGTTTATATTGCTTGAGCAAGATAAACTTCACAAATGAAGAGCAATTTTATGATTTTTGAAGCATAAATGCGATCGGCAGAAGTAAAAAGCTAACGTTAGGCTACAAACAAAATACACCACGGTCGCACGACTTCACGACGTTTAGTAGTCTCATTTAGCCACTTGTTAGCAACCGCCTTTTTAAGGACACGTAAAAACTCACGAATGGTGTATTTACTGACGTAATTTATAGCGTAGGACACTATAAAATCTCCTAAACTTGTGTTGATCACAGACCTTATTTCAGGCATCGAATCAAAAACACATAAAAAAAGAAATGTGACTTTGTGGCGAGGGAAATGCAAAAGTGCTAATTTCTGGGTTTTAGGGCTCATTCCAGCGCCACTCTATGGGCTATAGACAGTTTTTCACTTTTCCTTTTAAGTAGAGCTGGATGCTGATAATATCATTTATTGATTGGTTGTGGCCTGGACTTTCCATGACGTGCACTCCAGCCTTTTAGTAAAAATACTACAGAGTGTGGTGTACATACTGTATAGATCTTCTACAAGTGGCCCAGTTACTGTGTATCCAGTTGCCACTGACTACATGTGATGTCTAGAAAAGCGGAAAACAACATGAACGCAGACGTTAAATCCTTTTTACCTAAAAGGATTTACTCAGGAGCAATTGAAGTCGTACTCTTTGATTCATTGGCACAAGTGACAACAGCACAATGAAAAGGTGAGAAGGTGCATGTATATACTCACCTGCAGCAGGGAGTGTTGACTAATGTGTGAATCAGAGCAGTAAACCCTTCTCAGGAGACTTGATCCTACACGTTGTTTGAACTTTCTTTGACCTCAGTCATGTTTTGTATTAATCCTTAGTTGGAAAAGAAATTACAGGTCTTTTGATTGACATGTATGCTCTTAATACACTGACGCGACACACACACACCCATGTCTGAGATCTGATAACCACATACTGTTACCCGTTTCCCAGGTCAAATGTGCTGCAGATGCTCATCACTGCTTTTTGTTTAAGTTTGTTTTAAGCTGAGGGACTTGTCAGACTAGTGAAAGGTTTTCATAAATATAAAGATAAAAAGAGTCTTTTAATAACAGTAGGAGTACATTCGTGGTTGTGTTATGGTGTCAGTAACATAACAATTGTTTTTCATCATCATGTTGTCGCAGCTCATCTCTTCGTCTTACTTTTCATTTTTTGGTGGTGATCATGTCTCAAAAAGTTCACAATGACAGCAACATTAAAAAATAAAATTAGAAAATAGAAAGGTTTAAAAAAAAAAAAAAGGTTTGCCACAATAAAGCAATGAAAACAGATGAAGCTTTACAAAACATATTTACAGCAGTGAAATAAATAAATAAGGTAAATGGGTTGAATACACGGCATTTACTAAGATTGTTATGAAAACATTGTTCATATACAATTAATTATTAATAATAACCAGATTAAAAAGAAGTTGCTGATCTATCTAAATTTCACATTAAAAAAAAGACTTGGATTATGATGCTAAATACACATTTTAACTACAGCTAGTATCTGTAATGGAGTACTTTTTCAAAGTAATGGGCTTACATTTGGGTGTGAATGAAAACACAAAATAGTGGCGTGCAAAGCGTTGACTGTCACGTTCCCCTGATGGGTGTGGTTCAAAGAAGATTAATGGTTTTAAGATTCTTGTGTCGAAATGTAAAAAAATGTTCGATAAGCTTGATTTACTTTGTGTGTAATGACTGCAGTGCAGTGTAATATGTGCTTATCAATCATCAAATAAAATCTATTTATCAATCAGACCTTAAAGCCAGTCTATGTAGCTTCAGCTGAACGGTGTCCACTGCGGCCACTAGCAACACTTGATGCTAAAACATACAGCAGTGTAACAGTGGCACAGAAGAGTAGTAATGTCAGTCCATGACATATCATACGATGATATATTTAACGAGATGTTACAAATATCTCGTATTTGTAAAGTGCTACAACTTTTTTTTATTGCATATCATACTATGACTTTTTTTTTAATGGTATACTTTACTTTGATATCTTTTATGACATTAATATGACATACTATACAATGATATTATTTACAGCATACTATACTTTGACTTTTTGAGATTTATTATGAGATTTCTCATTTTTTTTATTACATTTGTATGACATACAGGTCATACCAGACAGAGTGAGGCGTTACACTTCAAATCCCCGAATGCAGTAAATAAAGTGAAGTTTTGTTTTATTGCTTATAAATTCAACTTTTCATTTAAGAGGAAGATTGTGTTATGTCTGCTGTCAAAAGTGACGCAGTATCACTGTAAATAAAGTATCTCAAATAGGAGAGGTTGTGTACACACTGTATTTAGTTAGACATACCTGAGCAGACGTTCTGCTTCATCTTAAATGAAAGGGAAAAACAATTATCTTCCTGCCCGGCTGGATATCAGTTACCATCAAGCTGCCTAACTAGATGTTCAACCTGTCTCTCACAGAGCGTCACTAATCTGACAGAACACACCTACAGTAGACCTATTAGGTTGTTAAAAAAACACATTATCTGCATACCACACATAGTTGGCACGTAATCAGTCTATCTGTGTCTCTCAGAGTCCTATAAAACAACCACTCGTCTCAGGCATAGGTACTCCTGGGAGACTCTCCAGCTCTGCTCATCACCTCCAGCTCTCACCTCCAGCTCTCACCTCAGCTCTCACCTCAGCTCTCACCATGTCTGTCTCTATCAGCCGCCAAAGCAGCAAAAGCTACAGCGCCCGCAGCATGTCCAGCAGCAGCAGCAGTAGCGCCCTCGGGCTCGGCAGAGGGATGCAGCAGCGGGCCCGAGGCAGCCAGGCCTTCCTCGTCTCCACCGGCGGGTCCTTGATCAAGGGCCGCGCCCCCAGCGTGTACGGGGGCGCGGGGGGTTATGGGACCCGCATCTCCCAGTCAACCTTCTCCTCCGGGTCGCTGGACTCGTACGGTGAGAACGCAATGATCACCAACGAGAAAGGGACCATGCAGAACCTCAACGACCGCCTGGCCTCCTACCTGGAGAAGGTAAGCCATGTTGATGATGATGAGCATAGCTACATTTGCTGATCAATACTCTGAATTTTTGATTAAAGATGTTTTTTTTCATCAAAACAAGTTTAGTGCAATACATTTGAATGTAGGTTTCAATAGGCAGTGGCCTCAATTTGCTCCTTATAATACCACTTCCTGTGCACAATACATTATATGAGGTGTCCCAACACGCTTTCCCACATGTGCAGGGATGCACACCAATGGTACATTTAAAGGATTGGTTCACAATATTTCATGTCGGTCTTAAAACAATAGTTAGGTCAGGTATGGACATTGAAATGGGTTTTTATTGCTGAAATATTTTTCCTGTTGCCAGTAATCTTTGAAGTGATAGGAGACAAAATCCACCGTCCTCATTGTGTGCAAAAATAAATAAATAAATACATTAATAATATAATCCTGAGTTAGACAAATTACAAACATCATATTAGCTTTAGATACACTTTTGAATACTTACATCTAAATATATATGACCTTGTTGTATTAACCTGGCTGGATGAAGACTTGGCTCTTACAATGCCATGTGACAAAATAAAGAACATTTAATCAAGAACATTAATTTAATTGAATAAAACATTATTATAAAGGTAAGGGGCCTCTGGAAATGTGGGTTAGCAGTGGTAGAAAGTAACTAAGTACGTTTACTCAAAGACTGACTGTACTTCATTACAACACTGTGAACTGAATGTTTCACATTCATGTCACTTTATAAATGCATTCAACTATATTTTAGAAGCGAATATTGTACTTTATACACTACTTTCTATATTTGAGCTACTTTGCATATTATGATATTAAAAACTTATAATAAGTAGAAATCTTTGTAACATAAAGTAATACCTTTACTTAAAATCAGCTCCATCTTAACCAGCTTCAACATTAAACTGCTTCTTAAATATAATTAGTAATCTTTCAGATGTATAAAAAGTGCTTTTATTTACATTGTGTTGATTGTACTTACAAAACTTTAACATAAGTAAATAAAGTAGATGTTTTGAATACTTCTTCCATCACATGGTGGAAGAAATGGCACAATATTTAATTTAAAATATATTTGGTTTGTATTCATCTTAAACCAAAAGAAACTCAGGAAATAAAAAGAGCTTCAAAGCGCCACCCAGGAGCTTCGAGCCAAAACTAAAGTGTTTTATAAGTGGACACGTCTGTCATCTGTTGTTTGTCATCTGTCACTACAATACATCACCAGAGACGGTTTAGAAAGTTAGTTATGGAGCGTCTTTGGCGTCACCCTCTGGTTGTGTGTGCAGGTGCGCTTCCTGGAGTCATCCAACAGGAAGCTGGAGCTGCAGATCAAAGAGTTCTATGAGAAGAGAGCTCCTACTGTTTCCAGAGACTTGGTCGGCTACTTCGCCACCATCGCTGATCTCCGAGCTCAGGTACCGCTCACAGTTTACACATCATGGCAAGAAAAAAACGATTTAACTTCTATCATACAAGAAAAACAAGAAACACAAGAAGCATATATGTGGTATGCAAACAAGGCTGGATTACCAGGCACCCAAACATTGATGTGCAGGCTTTGGAGACACTTAATCATCTATAATTATATTACTATATAATTATAGATCAATCAAAGCCCACTTTAGAAAATTGAGTTTTTCTAAATATACGCTGTCATGTTTTGGTGTCTGCTACTGTATCACTGCCATGTGCCATATTCACTTTTACAACTTTTTATCAACCATTTTGTACTTATATTATTTTATTCTATTTAATAATTGTGTACTCGCCACTTTACTTCATATGTTCTTTTGCTGTAACAAGGTACATTTCCCCGCCGTGGGACTAATACAGGATGCTTCTGATATATAAATGACATGTACTGATGAATCCGTCCTGAGACACTAGCCAACACGTGAATGAAATAGTGACAGAAAAAGTATTTTCTCCCCATTTAGATCATGAAGAGATATTCAGACAATCAACGCATCGTCCTGCAGATTGACAATGCTCAACTGGCTGCAGACGACTTTAAAATGAAGTAGGTTTACCTCCAAACATTTCATTTGGATAACAAATTTGGACAGTTTTGTAGATTTTAGTCTGTAATTTTTTAATTAATTTTTTACAAATATGGTTTATTTCAAGTGGTTGGAATAACTGGAACAGCACATAGACTGAAGCTGTCAGTGAATGTTTATTTCTTTCACTCATTTAATTTATTCACAAACTACACATTGCTTCCTTCTGCAGGTATGAGATGGAGCTGAACCTTCATATGATGGTGGAGTCCGACGTGATGCGTCTCCGAGGGGTCCGGGACAACCTGACCCTCGGCATCAGTGACATGGAGTTGCAGATAGAAAGTCTGAAAGAGGAGCTGGTGTACATGAAGAGCAGCCACGACGAGGTAAGACCCATTCAGAGAAACTTCTCTGCTGTAGTATTAAAAGTGTTTTAAATACAACAACGGTGCCATCTGTTGGCGGATGGCAGCTATGACTCACTCACCTGTAGAAGGGCAGGAGGTAAAAATGTGTCCATGTTGCAGGAGTTGCATCGGATGAGGATCCAGCAGACTGGCGACATTAATGTGGAGGTGGACAGTCCACAGTCTGTGAATATGGAGCTGGTGCTGCAGGAGATGAGGGAGCAGTATGAGTCCGTGGTGGTGAAGAACAATCAGGAGCTCGAGAAATGGTTCCAAACTAAGGTGAGACGGGAGAGCAACGTGCCTGAATGTTTTAAATATGATGATGATAAAAAGATTTACAGATGGCAATGTCATGGGATTTATTGTGTATTTATATGTGTGTGTGTGTGTGTGTGTGTGTGTGTGTGTGTGTGTGTGTGTGTGTGTGTGTGTGTGTGTGTGTGTGTGTGTGTGTGTGTGTAAATAGGTGGACAATCTCCAGGTGCAAATCTTATCATCTTCAACAGAGTCAAATACATTTTACACTGAACTGTCCGAGCTGAAGAGGACCTACCAGAGTTTGGAGATCAGTCGGGACAGCGTGCAGGCAGAGGTAGGCCATCGCTGAACTGACACTTTCACTGTGCAGGGTTAGCTGATCATTCTTACATTAAAGGGCAGGTTCACATTCTTTTCAAGTCTGTCTTAAAAGAACGCTCACATGCCCATATGTACATGGTGCCATTTCTACTTGCTGTAATTATTCCTCCTGTTCATAATGGGCTTTACAAGATGCTTTGCGAGTGCACTTACACTAAAGTGACTGTGCAAAACTATTTACCAAAGTTGATCTGAAGAGAGTTAAATGCTGGCGTAGTGGGGATTCAGACAGTCCTGTGTTAGATCAGAGGGGTGGTCTCAAGTCACATGACTTGGAGTCGAATCAGACTCAAGTCACAAATGTAGACTACTTGACAAAATTACTCGTGACTTCACTTGGACGTGAAAATACTTGATGCCTTCCACCAGGCCCAAAGTGTTATTTAAAAAGTGTTCCACTGACGAATTAATATCCTTTTATTTCCTGAATGAGCTAACGTTAACTCTATTCATTCACAGTCGACACTAAATTCCCTAAATCCACTTTGTTTGAGCTGAAAGCATCCAAAACTTTGTTTACGTACAGAAATGCGGTCGTTAACAAAAAAAGGAATTGCAGTATACAAAAACGTGCGGGTTGAAATTGGTGCAAAGCGCATTATGACTTGTTTAGGACTCGAAACTCAAAGTTTAGGACTTGAGACTTGAAAAACAAAGTCTTTGTGTTGTGTTGGTGGTGACACGCTGTTGAAAATGTACCAACAATAACATATGATCCAGGGAGTCCAGTTGGAGTGACAGATTACGTGTTTAAAGGCTCATCACACTCCCAAACACTGCACAATGGATTGTAATACTCACCAACAGAATGTTACAACATGCGTATGCATTTGATTGGGCAGTGCTTTAAATGAGTAATGTGCAGATACCAAATGAAACTGTCACTTCATCACTTCAAGTTGGGGCAATTCTTTACTCGGATCACACTTCACAGCTTTCCTAACATCCTTCCCGTTTGCCCTGCAGATCCAGTGTCTGCAGAAGAATATGGAAGAAGTGAACAGTCGATACAGCGTTCAGCTCAGCCAGCTGCAGATGACCATCAACACGATGGAGATCGAGCTGCAGCAGCTGCGAGTGTCCATCGAGCAGCAGCAGGTCGAGTACCAGATGCTGCTGGACATCAAGATGAGGCTGGAGCTGGAGATCGCTGAGTACCGGAGGCTGCTGGACGGGGAGCTGCATGAGAGGAAGATAATTGAAAAGAAGTGAGCGTTTAATTTCTTCAAAGTGAAAGTAGCGGGCCAAAAGCGTAAGCAATAAAATATGTTTTAAAATGTCGTTGCCTCTCTCCATAGGGCCGTGGTCATCAGCAAGGTTGTGGTAGTGGAAGGTAAGAATCCCAAATCACTATATTACAATATTATTGGCTCATACGCTCGTTGCACTGAAGTCACGTGACACATTATGTTTGTTCTCCACCTCTGCAGAGCAAAAACCCCACATCGAGAGGAGAGTAAGGACCATCGTGGAGGAGATCGTCGATGGGAAGGTGGTGTCCTCCAGTGTTGACACCCAAGTGGAGGACATTCAGTAACACCTCTGCTGCCACTAAAGTAACATTTTCACATTGATCTGGCCCCTAAATGTTATTAATGAACTCCAGCTTAATGAATAATTTAGTAGAGTCAGCTGTTAACTTGTAATTTCTAGTTGGCTTTATACCAGGTATAGTTCCCAAACAGCACTTTTGTCTTTGAAGGGGGTTACTTTGGCCTTTTCTTTCTTTTCTTTTGATTGCATTTATACAGCAAGGTTGCAGCAAGTGATGATCTTTCCCTGACGGATGCTCACCCTGATAAGTAGTGGTGGAAGAAGTACTCCGATCTTTTACTGGAGTAAATTAAGCCATACCACAGTGTAGAAATACTCTGTTACTAGTAGAAGTCCTGCATTCAAAATTGTACTAAAGTAAAAAAGTAAGTAAGTGCTCATTCTCCATAATGCCCCATTTCTATTCCAGTTTTGTTGAATTATAATTATTGATGCATTAATGTGTTCATCACTTTAATGTTGCAGCAGGTAAAGGTGGAGTTCTTTTATTTTTTACTATTTATACTGACGGTAGCTCATGAATTTCACCAAGGGATCAATGAAGTTTATCTTAACCTAAAATAATACATGATAAACTATTAGTTCATTATATTTTGTATTAATAAGCAGAATCTTGAAAGTAATTAAAGTTATCAAATAAATTTAGTGGAGTAAAAATGACATTATTTGCCTATTAGGGATGTGGTGGAGTAGAAGAATACATTTGCAGGAAATAGAAATACTCTAATAAATAACAATTACCGCTGAGTATGACACCAAAACATGATTAAAAAGACAGAAAGCAAAGATATTTTTTTTTATTCTTAATCTCAAATGTGTATTATGATTAGAAAGGTGCATTATAGTTTAGACATTGATTTTTCATTGGCAGAATTCTACTTTTTTCAACATCCAAATAACACAGAAGTTGTAAAAAAAGTTTTTTGTTGTCTCGGTTTAAGTTTAGTTTCTCCTGTATTTTCCATGTGTGGATATTCTGCTTAAAATAACAACAATACACCAAAATAAAGAAACATCTTACATTGATTCTAAGTGAAAATGTTGAGTGTGTAATTTCATTCATAACCACCAGGTGTCACCTTTGCCTTTCTCTCTAAATGTGAAGTCCTCCACGCCCTTAGTGGAAGTGGAAACAGGTTTGTTGCTGCACGAGACACGTTTAGAAACACAATTATTCAAACTTAGTCACCATAAACAATAGTTCACGTATATCACACAATCAAGACACAATATTGATGCCATGTTGTCGGCCTTGTGTGATACAAAATATGATTTTCACAGAAACAAGCTTTTGTAGAGTTGCTTCTGTGAGGTCAACTGAGTAACCAGGAGCTCATTGTGATGAGTTGAAACAAGCAGAGACGTCCAAACATCAGTGACTCACCATTTAATGAATCTGTTGATCAGAATGAATCAGAATTAAAGACTCTCTTCCTTTCACCGCTTTTGTGCGGAACTCTCTTGACACATTGTTGCTATTTGTCAATGGTGTTATTAAATGTAATTAGCGGCCCTGATATATGTTTATCACGTTATTTCAGCAGCTCTGTGCAGCTGAGAAATATCACGTTTAGGCAAAGGGGGACCTGAATAATTTCCTTCACTGTCAAGACCCTACAATTAGAAGTATTCTGCATGACTACACAAGACAAAATCAGCAACACAAATAGATTACGCAACATTGTTGGACCCTTGCAACTCGCACCTACAGATAGTCCTGTTTTAAATTATTTCCTGGCGGTGAAGTCGCCCTCCTGGTGTCAAACTTAATGCATCATTGTAAAAGTAAGAACTTGTCATACGGGGTGAGCAACCCCCTGCTTTTTGCTGCTGCACCAACTCTGTGGATATTTGATGGAAATATAATTCACAGTAGGTCGTGTTACTTCATGCATCACATGAGGAAATGTTGTTTTCGCCAGCTGACTGCAATTACTGTTATTATTACTGAAACACAAGCAATTCAGTTATTTCATTTAATTTTGGCCACATGGGTTCTTCATTCAGTTCTGTCAAGTTGTCTCACAGTATCAAAGAGACAATGTTGTATATGTTAAAGGTTATTTTTATATTTATATATGAGTCAAGAATCCTCTGTTGTACATTTCCAGATCTCTCTGCAGTGCGTCTGACAATCCGAGATGTGAGATATTAGGTTACTGCTGTGAAGGGTGCGGTGAATACCTGCAGATGCAGCAGAAACCAGTCTGAGCCTGAAATGGAATAAACACAAGGGTAGAGGAGCATTCTCAAAAAACACCTGATGTGCTGTCGCTGTGAGTCATCGCAGACCTTAATCCCGCTACATGAAATAGAAAAGGATATTGTTTTATCCTGACTCATACGTGAGAGTTACACGCCTACGTAAAAGCGCTCCAGGCTATATCTCATGTCTCAGTGCATTTCGAGCATAGTTATTTGAGTCAGGGAAGCACTTCGTACTCAGACTTGAGTGGACCCTCTGCGTTCTGAGAACTCATTCCCGTTCACATGGAAAGTGGATGGGGGACATGTGACACAGTAAATGTGTCGAAAAAGATTAAGTGATATGTTTCTTTGGCAAAAATACAACTTCCAAACATGCCATGTGCATTGCATGGCAGATTGCCACTGACTAGATGAAGAGTATAAATCACTTATTCTGCAGTGAGGTTTGAATATTTATTTTTATCCTCTTAAAAGCTGAATATTCCTTTTAGTGAAGGAAAAATACACCCGTTTGTAGAAGTATTTCAATTAAAAGTATGCAAACTTCACTGCAAATCACTCTTCCATAATGCTCCCATGCTCCCATGAACCACAGCATGCTCTCTCTCACAGAGAGTGTGCACAGTATCTGTTTGTTGCAGAACATTGTACCACAATTACATATCTACATTTTGTTTTCAAATCAATTCAACTCAACTGTTGAGACAAGAGATCCCACCTCTAAGGGAATGTGGGACACAGGTAATCGTGTTAAAACAAAGTTTTGGGTTTACTTTAAAAATCCTAAAACAAGACAATCTGAATATAATGCATGAAAATGTTTCCGCAGCAACGCCCTGCCCAGCTTCACACTCAGTACTGTGCAGCCACGGTCTCACCGGAATGCTGCTGAGCAGCTCCTTCAGAGCAGCAGGTAAACAAGTTCACCTCGATCTTAATCTTAATGGTAATCTTCTGGTCACAAGCCCACTCCTCTACCTCTAGACCTCTTCTGCCTAAAAGGGACATTTCTGTGATTTTTCTGTGTGGTTTTTCAAAGGAATTAATGTCATTCAATTGCTGGAGAAGGTAAAATGTCTGTTATATAGATAGATAGATACTTTATTAATCCTGATGGAAATTTAGGCATCCAGTAGCTTAAAATACATGACATACAACATTACCCATCTGCCACCCTCCGCAAATGTAAAGTACAAATAAGAATAAAAGTAAAATACAAATAAAATGAAGTGATAAGACAATACAATACAAATACAAAGTGAAAGTACAGGCTGTTATGGTTTGAATTGAATTGAATCTGAATCTGAAACTGAATCCCCCGACCATCACAGAGGAGTTGTACAGTCTTATGGCCAGGGGGACAAAAGAGTCCACTGTCTGTGGATCAGGACGGGGTCTGCCGCTGAACACGCTCCTCTGCCGGGTGAGTGTGCTGTGCAGAGGGTGGTGGGCGTTGTCCAGGATGGTCCTTCTCTCTGCTACTGTCACCAGGGAGTCCAGCTCTGTGCCCACTACAGAGCCAGCCCTCCTCACCAGTCTGTCCAGCCGCCCTGCGTCCCTCTTCTTGCTGCTTCCTCCCCAACACACCACAGCATAGAAGAGAGCGCTGGCCACCACAGACTGGTAGAACATCAACAGTAGCTTTTTGCAGATTTTGAAGGACCCCAGCCTTCTCAGGAAGTACAGACGACTCTGCCCTTTCTTATGAAGAGTGTCCATGTTTGCAGTCCAGTCCAGCTTGTCGTCCAGCTGCAGCCCCAGATATTTATAGGCCCTGACCACCTCCACGGATTATCAGGTGTGGCCTGATCCTTCGGAAATCCACGACCATCCCCTTGGTCTTGGAGGTGTTCAGCTGCAGATGGTTTGACTTGGACCACCTCCCAAAGTCCTCCACCAGGTTCATGTACTCCCCCTTTTGTCCATTCCAGGCCTTCAGCATCCTTGGGCACACTCCATCCGGGCCAGCCGCTTTACTGGGACGCAGTCTCTTCAGTTGGGCTATCAAACCTGTTGTAGGACAGGTTGAGCTAGTTTGCTCTCACTGCGTCACTGTACAATATGTATTTTATATGTGTAATAATTACATTAAGTCACAGACCTTCTTAACATTCATCAAAGCATGCAGCGTTTAAAGGGGCGGGGGGGACGGACAGACGGACGGACGGGGGGGTTGCCAAGTGGCCATTCGTGAGGGGGGGTGCAAATTGGACACACTTTTTGTGGCCCTCCCTATCCTCAAAGTTGCCCATCCCTGGTCTAGAATGTGACCAGATAAGGTGTGAGTGTGAGGAAAGATGTTGTTGTTCTGAACTGTAATAACCTTGGACAATGGCCTACATCGACCAATAAGAAGAAGGGACATTTCCATTATGCTAGAGTTTATATGCTAAATGTAAAAGCTCATTCAGGGCCTTTTTTGTGACAGTTTAATGTTATTTAATGTTTACCATGTTCACCATGTTAGTTAAAGCGAGTTAGCATGCTTATTAGCACAACAGAAAGTACAGCTGAGGCTGACGGGAATTTCATTAGTTTAGCGTGTATTTGGGTTTAAACCAACGTATTGGACAAGTTACATTTTTGACCCGATGTCGCTAAATGAAAAGTGAAGAGATCCCAAAAGGGATAAGTTGGGGGAAATGACTGTTGAGACAAGTTTCATGGCAACCCATCCACTAGCCACTAGAGCAGTAGCTTAGCTATACCTGTAGGCTACTACATGTCATGTGTTAACATCATGCTAAACATTACAAGCTGAACATAAGCATGTTAACTGCAAACTGTAGCTACACCGTAGAATCTAAGCTACAGTTGCTGCATGCTTTATTATTTATATAAAGTCTTAAGTCTAAATGCTGCATAGTCTACTTTAGTTAATTATTGTACTTACTTTACTCACTTAGATATACATATTGACAATAATTAATTTAAAAAACACAGAAAAATCACATAAAAGCCCCTTTAGGCCGCAGTGATCTCGGGCTTGGAGCCCAACTGTTTCAGGGAAGGCTCAGTGAATGGAAGTGAAATATATTACATTAGTTATCAAAAGAAGAGCATATAGAATATTCTAAATGTGGGGATTGGGTTAAAGAGATAGTTCAGAGATACAGTAGTTTTAGGGAATGCCTCAGGACAGACTTTTTATTATGTATTTGATGTAGTATGAAGTTATGTCAAACAGCAATATTAGGCTATCTTTGCTCAATTTCTGATTGTCTCTATGGGATCAGATAATATAACCATGATCCCATAGGCATCCAGGAAATTAGCGAAACTAAGCAAGTAAAGTGAGACTAACACTATTACCTGTGTCCCACATTCCTTACAGATTGCATCTCTTCTCATTAAATTGATTGGAAAACAAAATGATGATATTTAATTGTAATACAATGTATTGTATTGTACTGTGCTGTGCTCTACACACAAACAGATACTATGCACACGCTCTACTCTGAGTTGGTTTATGTAAACTGGGTGATTTATGGGGATGGTATGTGTGGAAGTCGGCCAAGGTGCAACTGTAGCTCCTTGGTGTGAAGTAGAAATGAGGAACGCATAGCAATTATTGAGATAGGCCTACTCCCTACTCCTGCCACCATGCTAATCATGCAACTAAATTATTACAATTTATGTTGTCAAGCGGATGCATTTTGCCAGTCTGTTGAAATAGGGTGTCTTTTAGACTAGATTTTTATATATATTTCATTTTATATATTTCAGATCATTTTATAAGCAAGTTTGATTTCATGTGTTACTGAAGAAAAGACGTGTACATCAGGAAGTGTAATGATAGCATGCAGATCAGATAAAGATGCAAAAATGTTTTCCCTACAGCAGGGGTCGGGAACCTTTTTGGCTGGGAGAGCCATATAAGCCAAGTATTTTTTTTATGTATTTCCTTTTGAATGCAACTTTATGCGTGCATTTTTTTTTAATATAACACGTCTCTGAATACTAATAGCAGTATCAGTGTTGCATTGAACAGGTGCTCTTTTATTAAATAAACTAAACGCTTACGTTATTTATCTCATTTATGTGCACGTTTCAGTGTTTACTGCACGGGTGTCAAACTCAAGGCAATTATATCCTGGCCCGCGAGAAAATGTCATATGTCTGTCATAACTGGCCCGCCAGTTTTGGTAATTACATCAATGCATGGCACAACCACGGGAAAAGACATTTGAGGAATAATCTAAATGTGTGAATGAAATGAAAGTTTTTGGAAAGCAAAGGGAAACACACCACAGATCTCTGGGACGATGTGAGCTGGACTGTTTGTGCGACATAACAAAGCATCTCACTGTTAAACCTGCAGCTTCAGGGCCGTGTGATCACAGGACATGTATGATGCAGTGAGAGCTTTCCAAGCCGAGCTGCCTGTGGGAGACTCGGATGCAGCAAGAAAACTGGTCGCAACGTGTTTCCAAACACTGACAAACATCTCCACTGCTGTGTTCCCGACAGCATTCTGCTGATGCACTGAGACCATTTGCCAACTTTGCAGCTCAGAAATTTAAATTGAACTGCTCAGCAATCCGTCTGCAGTTGACTTAAATATGTTCCATATCTTTTTGCACTTTATGTGTACCCTGTTCAATAAATGTGGACCGTGTTTGGCCCTCGACGTAGTCCCAGTTTTTAATGTTGGCCATCTCTGTGAATGAGTTTGACCCCCCCGGTCTACTGCTTGCTTTGTGCAGTTTCTCCTCTGCTGTATCGCGAAGGGCGGGGCTCCGCCCCCTACACACACATGTGCGAACACACCTTAGCCTACAGCCAGAGACAGAGCGGAGGAAAGAGAGGGGAGAACTAAAAACAAATCCGCCGCTAAATGTTTTACTTTAAAATGACACAGTAAAATTATTTATTACTTGTTAATCATGTTAAAAAATGTCAGCTCAAAATTGTCTGCGAGCCATATTGCGTTATCGAAAGAGACATAGGTTCCCGACCCCTGCCCTACAGCATGAGGAAAACGGGTTGTCAACCTACAATTAAAATGTCTTCTAAGTGCATACTTTGTTTTCACTCTTTTTTTGTTACTAAAGTTATTGAGTTATTTACAAGTTGTGCAAGTTGTGTGGCAATATGAGCCCAGCATTATATTCCACTATGTTTGAGCTATTCTCACAACTTTTGTCAATCTACAGAAAACAGATATCTTATGCACTGGTTTCTCACAGTGAAGCATGTGTTTTTGACAATTGCTCTTTAAATTCTGACACTAACTTATAGTAAACTTTACATAAACTAACTCAACCAGTATGTTGTAATAACATGCTCTATTTGAACAGTGCCACACCCTTATGCTATTCTATCACAGGGAGATGTCTGATTGCAGAAATATAACAATGTGCACAGACTCTGTCGTGCTGCGCTGTATTATGTGAATGCATTTTACACCATCCCTACAGTGCTGTACAATACTATTTTTAATTAAATTAATTAATTAATTAAAAAAGATAGTGTGGGCATTTCATAGCTCTCTCTTTCTCAAACAGTTATATTGTATTGTTCTTTTTGTATCTTTTTCATAGTATTGTAAATGTTCTATTCTATATTTTTGTTCTTTTGCAGTAATTTACCTGACTTTTTGTTATATCATCTTAATATGTTTGATTGTATAAAACCTTTCCTTATATACACAAATTATATTATATGTATTACAACTTATTCTGATTCTGCGCGTGGAGCAGTGACACCCTTGATGAAGCGGAACTAAGCTGTACAGAGGTATACATTACAGAGTGTACACACCAAGGGTTTGTGAGCTGGTGTGAAAACGCTATCTCCACAGAGAGAAATATATCTTCACTTATATATTACTAGTGCTAAAAAATCTTATCTTGGACATTATTTATAGCTCTAAGCACAGGCATGAGATGAGTTTGCAACCTCAAAATGAAAAGCAGCAGTGAAAAGAAACATCTGGTTTGTATTACTGCAGGCTGTGGATGTGCACAGTTGTGTGTTAGTTAGAAGTAAAACAACTCTTTGCTAGATTTAACCAGAATGTTCAAAATGGTACATCCATTATTCTTGTAAAAATGTTTTAAAACGCCAAGGAAAGGTTTAAATGCCTGTAAAGACTTGGAAGAAATACTGTGGTGAAATAGAAAAAAGCAAACAAGTGAAAGCTTGTTCTTGTTCGGGCACGATGCACATGCCAAAGTGCAAAGCCAAGACAAATAAAGAACACACAGGAAAATATGTGATGAGCTTTCCAGCATTGCTGTGTCAAGTCTTGACTGAGGCCAGGTATCGACTGACATCATATGTAAATATTTCTTCTAACTGGCAACTATTGTTGCGCAAAACAAAAAAACAATGTATAAACTTTTACATTTAAGATGTGAAAAATAACTGAAACTATGACAAACAAAAGAATACTTAAAATCTGGGTTTCAAGCAAGATAACACAGACAGGAAAGACAAAGACGTGTGTGAGAAAAAGTGTGCTGGCTGATAGTCAAGTGAACTGACCCATTTACAGTGCTTACAATGCTTGTTGCCTTGGTAACATAACAGGTGTGTGCAACATGGTATGGCAGTCTTGCTCAACAATCAAAATTCAGTAAAGACACATCACCTGAGGTTGAAAAACTGCCAGGTTTGACTGAATAACTAACCTGAGGCCGACTGTAACAGGCGTGGCTGTTTTACAATTTACAGTCTACTCTGTAGAAATACAAGATAAAGGTTCATATGGATGTCTTCCTGCACGTTAATATGCTACATGGGAATTGTATTACACATGTGTTTGCCTCTTTTATTAATTTAACATGTTAGCCTAATCATTTTATTTTTGTCTTTCATCTAAACTGTCCTTTCGCTGTGATTTCCCTGCTGTTGGATTCATAATTCTGATTCTGATGCAGGAGGTATGGAACAATGAAGCCATTATGTTTTGTATGAGGTTTGACAGTTAGGGACAAAGTGGGATTAAGTTTAATCTCTCTTTCTCATTTCACAAAATAAACCTCAAGGGTGTGTGTGAAGGGTGGGGCAGAGCAACCATTTTAGGTAATGCTCCTCCCTTCAGTCTTACACGCCCCCACCCACACTGCATAAAAAGGGGAGAGAGGCAGAACTGTGCATCTCAGTCCATCTCATTCTCTCCAAGGCGGGCAGATCTCCTGAGCAGTCTTCACAATGTCAAGATACAGCACAGCCTTCTCGTCCTATGGACAATCGAGTGGAAGAAGCATAGGTGGTGGTGGTGGTGGGGGCTTTGGTGGAGTGCGCAAGGGTTATTCTTCCAGCGTGTATGGTGGTGCAGGTGGCACAGGATCAAAAATCTCAGTTGCCAGTAGTTTCGGCAGTAGAAGTGCTGGAGGAGGTGGTGGTGGTGGTAGTGGTTTTGGAGGGGGCAGTGGAGGCTATGGTGGAGGCTATGGTGGAGGCTATGGTGGAGGCTTTGGTGGAGGCTATGGTGGAGGTGATGGCATGGACATCCATGTTGGAGCCAATGAGAAGGCCACTATGCAGAACCTGAACGACCGCCTGGGCTCCTACCTGGAGAAGGTGCGCAGCCTTGAGAAGTCCAACGCTGACCTGGAGCTCAAGATCCGCCAGTTCATGGAGAGTAAGACCTCCCCTAGTGCTCGTGACTACTCAGCTTTTGAGGCCATCATTGCTGACCTGCAGGGAAAGGTATGTCACATGACTTCTGATTCCTGAATGAGATACCAAAGCATGTCACACTGTAATTTATCAGCAGATGAATATGTTTAAAATGATTCATTGGAACTTTAACTTACTCTGAGTTGCAAAACATATGCATGATTTTGTAGAAATCGTACCTATCCTTGTGTTACATGCAATGCTTTTGTTTGTTTTGTTTGATGAAAGAATTGCACTAATTGTGTCAAATGAAACCTTGCTTCATCCCACAGATCCAGGATGCCACCCGTATCAATGGAAGCATCTATCTGTCCATCGACAATGCGAAACTGGCAGCAGACGACTTCAGAACCAAGTAAGTATCAGGATGAGAGACAAAGTTTCTTGAACATAGTAAAATGTGAAAAGTGTGAAATAACTCTGAAGAAATACGTGCAAGATATATACATTGATTTTGACTGTCCGATCTCTTGCTGCCTCACAGGTGGGAGAATGAGCTCGCCATGCGTCAATCAGTGGAGGCAGACATCGCCGGTCTGAAGAGACTGTTGGATGAGCTGACACTGTCCAGATCAGACCTGGAGATGCAGATCGAAGGCCTCAGGGAGGAGCTGATCTTCCTCAAAAAGAACCATGAGGAGGTGGGTAGCAAATGCTTGACATTCATCTGAGTGGGCTTGCATTTAATTTGCTCGAATGCAGAATAAAATCTACTCAAACAACTCAACAAACATCCACCTTTCACTAAACTCCTCTTCCTCTTATTCAACAGGAATTGGCAGCCATGAGAGGCCAGATGAGTGGACAGATCAGCGTGGAGGTGGACGCACCACAACAGCAAGACCTGACCGCCGTTATGGCAGAAATCCGTGAGCAGTATGAGGGTGTGGCTGCCAAGAACCAGAGAGATCTTGACAGCTGGTTCCAAGCAAAGGTAAGACTGGACCAAAAGCCTGGTGATGATATTAACTGACTAAGTAACTTCTCATTGTCTATTTAGATTGGTACATATGTAAAGTATGTAGTTATACATGACACCGATGTTCTCCTGTGTCTATTGCAGACAGAGACGCTGAACAAGGAGGTGGCAGTCAACACAGAAATTGTCCAAACGTCCAAGACAGAAGTTACGGAGCTCCGTCGCACACTGCAGGGCCTGGAGATCGAGCTACAGTCCCAACTTAGCATGGTAAATGATAATGATCTGAGGCAAATCTTACAAACAATTTGATGCACCCAGTCTTTTTTTCAGTATATTTACTCCTTCTGTTCTCCATCCCTCCTTTCTTCACCTTTCTCCTCCAGAAAGCGTCCCTGGAAAACACTTTACGTGAGACAGAGTCACGGTATTCCATGATACTTAATGGACTTCAGATGAACGTGACGAGCCTGGAAGAACAGCTGATGCAGATGCGTTGTGACATGGAACGCCAGGGCCAAGAATACAAAATGCTGCTCGACATCAAGACACGGCTGGAGATGGAGATCGCAGAATACAGGAGGCTGTTGGATGGAGAGGGCGCGTAAGTGACCCGCAAAGAACAATTATTTCTCATTATACACAAATAACTTTGTAAATTGAAGCATTATACTGAAATTTAATACAAGCACTACTATTCTCCCACTCCACAGTAGCAGCGGTTCAAATTCAAGGAGCAGCACCACCAGCAAGGTGATAGTAATCACAGAGGAACTGAAAAACGGTACGGTGGTGTCCTCCTCTACCACCAGCTCCTAATCTGTCTCGCATAGCAAACGCAAGACAAGGGGCCACACCTGAGGACCACAACGGACCACAAGCACAACCAATGAAACCAACTTTCTTCACATACACATGTGAATGCAATAAAAGACTTGCCAGTTTGCTGACTACCATTTTGTCCTGTTTTATTTACTGTGTCTTATTTTAAAATATTGTCCGGATACTGTAGTAGCATGGTTTTCAGATGAACCAAAGCCCTTATGAAATATTTGATCTTAAACCTGACAATAGTTACTTTAGGAATTTGGTAGGTATGATTACAACATATACAATATATAAAACACTATAATCGTACAGCTCTGAAGCAGACAGCATGCATGCAGCAATAAATAAAGATTTAAAACTATTTGAAAATAGCTTTCATCACCCACTGCAGTCTGGGATTGGACCCAGTCCCCATTACACTGATTACAGCTGCTTCAACTAATGTGTAGCCAATAGAGGGCAGAGCATGTATGCATTTTATAGACTAATATTAACGGTAGTCTATGAGGAAAATGCTTTTTTAGTCACAGGGGATTTTTAGTTGCACTACCGCAGTTGGCCACTGAGGACAAATAGGCAGGAAGGCTGACTTGCAAGTTGCCACACCTGGTTAGTTTTTTTCTGATTGCTTAGGCACTATCAAAACTCTTCCAAGTCTTTTAAAACATACAGTACACAAAAATCATCATTAATATAAGCACACAAAGTACCAATTACACATTGATACTATTAATGAAAAACACAAAATAGTGCAGCAACGTACAAACCAATGTTTTCAGTTTTGCTAAAAGTGTGGGATGCAATGTGCATTCAGTTTGACACACTTGGTAAATGCATTAGCTACAAGTGTTAATGGTTTCAGAGATTCTGCTTCGATAATCAATGTTAGCTGTCTTAATAGTAATACTAATAATACTTCCATGAGACAGAACTCAGTTAGTTTGCACGACGTGTTACTAAACAATACCTGTAGAGGCTAAGCCAACGCTTTAAGCCACTGAGGTGCCGCCCAGTTTATATAATTGATGCACTTGTTGTCGTGTCTGCTGAATAAAGATTCCGATACAAAAGGTTTTCAATTGAAAATTCAGTCCGTTTATTTCTTTTTAAACCTTTGTCCATTTCAGTTGACTCAGCTTTGCCATTAGCAAACAAACATGACATGCAGACACACTTAGCCTTTCGAGCAAACGCTACCTCGGCGTACTTCTGTAGTAGGTGTATGTCCGGATGTGTGTGGTCAAAAAGTGTTTACCTTCCGACGGAACACCACCATCAACAAACATTGGTTCCTACTTATAGCAGGAGCGCTAATAGGCTCCTACAATACTGTTGCATCAATCAGAAACAAAGTAAGATTATAACCCCATCTAAGTCATATAGAGACTTTATTAATGTTCGTCCACTATTAATTGGTCTTTTAGCTCTGGTTTTGTCGTCACAAACCTTGAAGAAATGTTGAAGAATGGTCTTTAGATAATAGATGTTCTTAAACAAGCTAGTAGCTCATTTTGTACTGTACTGCTGCTTACGCTTTTGTAACTTTGACTGCCGCTTGTTGCTGGGTCAGTGTAGAGTGAGTAAAGCTTGTTTGCTATTAAAAAAGCTTGTTGAGAGTGGTGATATGCAGAGAATAAATGTGCCATAAAACGATGAGCTAAGAATAGCTAGACAAATTGAATTGGGCAATAAGTCTCTGTGGGTTTGTTACTACAAGTGACCTCTTTCTCGAAACATGCATTTGATCCATTGGTAAAATAAAAATATTGATTAATACAGCTTTAGGAATACATGGACCAGCGAGGGACAATAACAGAAATGTGAAATATTCGGTTAATTATTAAATATAAGAAAAACACACAGCAACGTTTAATTCAACTGCATGATCTTTATTTATTTTTGTCAATGCTTCCAAAATATTACTCAATCTCATCCACGTCGACATCAACGGTCTTGCTGCTCTCGACCACCTTTCCATCCACAACGGTCTGCACCACTGTGATGACCTTTGTGATCACTGAGGAAAAGAAAAGACACAACAATCATCAGAAAATCACATCACATCAAGGGGCATTTTAATGATAAAATATGAATTATATGCGTAAAATTACCTTGTCTTGAACTTGTAATGGAGAGAAAAAGAAAGAAGAAAAAAATTAGTCTAGAAATATCTACTGTACATTGTAATGAAATCAAACTGAAGTGGATATTTTTTCTCTTTAATTGCCCCCTCCAGTCAGTGTTTTTCTTCTTCATCGGGTCTCACCTTTCATCCTCCCCATCCAGCAACCTCCTGTACTCCGCGATCTCCAGCTCCAGCCGGGTCTTGAGGTCCAGCAGTATGTCGTACTCCTGCTTGTTGCTGGTGATGTTGGTGTAGAGCTGGGACAGCTGAGCCTCCAGGCTTGTGACCATGTTCTGGAGGCCTGCTAGCTGTGCAGCATAGCGCGACTGGGTCTCTGCAAGGGTGCCCTCCAGAGACGCTTTCTTTTGTGGTCGGAGGAAGAACTTATTAGGTCAGTCATTACAATTCAAAGATGTTACCTGATGCTGGTAAAATCTGCTCCAAGCCTTGTTTACGCTAGTGTGTAACTAGTATCATGTGGTTCTGTGCACTTGGGGATTGCATTCATTTGCTCTCTTGCTGAGAATCACATGAGAAGATTGATATCACTCACACGTCTGTACGCTAATTATGAAACTACATCCAACTGCCAGTTTGCTTATAGCTTTATATTGAGACTGGAATTGGTAAAACAGCTAAAGGTAACAAAATCTGCCTGCCAGCATCTTTGAAGCTAACAAATTCATGTTATCTTGTTTGTTTACTGCCAGTGTAAAAGCTACTAGCTAAGCTAGCCTGCTTCTGGCTGCATGGATGTATTATAAGACCTGGATACGGTGCCAACGCTCAGCCTTGCTTCCAACACAATATTGCAGAAACACTACTCTGCATATTCAGTGGGCCGGAAGAAAGAAAACTTTTTTGGCGTATGTGCCAGGCAAACAATTCTCAGTTGAGCAGAAGATATTAGCATGTTTCCCAAAATGTTTAAACATGTGTTGTTAACATGTGTAGTAACTTCACACTGTCATATCTAATGGATAGACTAATCTATTCTATAATGTTAACATATGTTTACATTACATACCATGCTCAAATGGGACTGCAGTTCAATCTGAAGCCTCTGGAGGGTGCTCTTCAGGTCCTTAATCTCTGTGCGGGTTGTCACCAGAGTCTGTGTGTTTGTCTTCACGTCAAGCTCCACCACTGCGATCTGGGCCGATTGGAGAAACAACATTTATTGTTTTACCCAACAATTATAGTGGATTTACTGATTATCAAGCTAAATAAGCTCAATTGAAATCTTTAAAGGCCGCCGAAGTGGCCGTATTCTGAGCAGTTCTCACCTTGTTCTGGTACCACCCCTCGAGTTCCTTGCGGTTCTTGCTAATCACACACTCGTATTGTTCCCTGATCTCTGACATGACCTGGTTCAGGTCTGTAGAGGGAGAGGCATCCACGGACACGTTGACCTGGCCGCCCATTTGTTTTCTCAGCAGAATCAACTCCTGTAGGCATCACAAAACAATGCCTCAGTCAGTCAGTGTAATACATTTAAATAATTAATTATTCTTTTTAGTATTTCAACAAAAGTATGCAGTGGATTCCTTTTGTTCTGTATTGCATGCTTTTGGTAATTTGATCTGTGTGTGTGTGTGTGTGTGTGTGTGTGTGTGTGTGTGTGTGTGTGTGTGTGTGTGTGTGTGTGAGAGAGACAAACAGTAGCAATGAGCTAATGGAGGGAGAGAAGAATACAAGGAAGTGTGCAGAGGGAAGAGGGGCAGCGCTGGGAAAAGGGAGAAAAAGGGAGGGTGACCTGTTGGAATTTCCTCAGTGCTATCAGAGGTAAGGCAGTGTGTGCAAACTCAGACCAGATTAGGCCACAATGGATGGCTATAATAAATGGTGACAACTTTGTTTTACAGTGAATAGCAGCTATGTTCAGCTCCAAGCTGTTGAAAGGATGGTTGATGATGAGTTTAATCACTCACCAGCTAAGGGTTATGTGCATAAACAGAGTGGGCGTTGGCCTGTCTGCAGGAATGTATCAGGGGAGTCGACAGATGTAAACTCATCAGTTTAGATGCTTGTGAAACTGCCATCAACGAACCTTCGATTGGCTAACATATGTAGCTACTCCCTGATTTTTTCACTCTCACCTCTTCGTGATTCCTCTTGAGCATGATGAGCTCTTCCTTCAGGGACTCATACTGACTCTCCAGGTCCATTCTGGTCAGATTCATCTCATCCAGCACCCTCTTCAGCCCAGCGATGTCGGCCTCCACAGCCAGCCTCATGGACAGCTCGTTCTCATACCTGAGGGGGGAGGACAAGAAGGACAGGATAGGGAGGTTTCAGTGTGTGGTTAAAATCAGAAGCTTTGACTCACATGTGAATCTCACTTTGACACAGTTTCACTTCTGTGGCCTTGTAGACAGGGGAAGGGGAATACACTCACTTCATTTTGAAATCATCAGCAGCCAGTTTTGCATTGTCAATGTCCAGGACTGTCTTGGCGTTGAGCCTTGAGGAAATACGAATCTGAGGAGGAAAAAAACAGAAAAAGAGGTCAGAAGAAGTAAAATCGAGCTCATGTTTCATACAGTTTTCCTTTACACAACAAAAAATACCTGATATACTGAATCATCTATTGGTTAATATTCAATTTCTACTCTTTTTCGAGAAAGGATCCTTTAAAAATGTGGTTCTCAAAGAGTTGGGATGTAACATTATATGTGACACAATAATTCAATGGGATGTAACGCACAGTTGGAATGAATCTGGTATGAACATTACCCTCGTGCTGCTTTCTGTTTGTGTCATGCGCTTCCTGATAAGATCGCATACTTCTATGCCAATGATGGGTTTCCTGGCTCTCCAACTCAAATCTCAAGTGTCATAACCCCACATACAGTACGTACCAAACAGATCTCACCCCACGCACAATGAAAGATGAGAAGATCACAGAAAACACACACACACACACACACACACACACACACACACACACACACACACACACACACACACACACACACACACACACACACACACACACATATCTGTCTACTTCCTCTCACCTTGTCCTTCAGGTCTTCGATGACGGCGAAGTAGCTGGTGAAGTCATGGGAGATGTGAACTTGGTTCTGGCAAAAATCTCTGATCTGCCTGTCCAGTTCGTCGTTCTCCTTCTCCAGTTTGCGCACTTTGTCCAGGTAGGTGGACAGACGGTCGTTCAGGTTCTGCATGGTGGCCTTCTCGTTGGCACTGACGTGGAGGTCCAGGCCATCAGACAGGTTTAAGCTTCCGGAGGATGGGCTGTAGCTCTGCTGGGATGAGGAGATGCGGGTGCCACGGCCTCCTGCTCCACCGTAGACACTCATGGTCCTCTGGCCATAGGATCTGCTGCTGAAAGACATGGTGGGAGGTCTGGATCTGGATCTGGATCTGGTAGGATAACTTGAGTTGATCTGCAGTTGAAAGCATCACCTTGGTCTCCTTGGTTATATAGCTGCCTCACGCAGCAAAGTGGGAAGGGCCAGGAGTGCTAGTTGAAAGGGAAGAATGCGGCTGACATGCTGCCCCCCTACTCCTCTATGCAATCTCTCCAAGGGTGTGTTGACTGTTGAGTTGGGGATCATCCGCCTTTTTTTTAAGTCAAACCCGTGATTCCACATTTCATCGTTTAATCAATGAAACGGCATTTTTTGAATACTCCTGGCAAACTGACATCCTTTGTCAGTTTGTAATTGTAGACTTCCTGGTCTGGTTGCTTGAGAGCAGGTTTAGATGCACACACACATTTACTTTAAAATGTTGCGTTCCTGTAGAAGAAACTGCTATGTTTAGCTATCTTGTAAAAGATTCACTCACGGCAGTGACAGAAATGACACATACCAGCGACAATTTCACCTCAGTGAAACATGAGGTCAAAGGTCGAGTAAAGGCAGTTCTAAGATACACAAAGTGTTTTTTTTGTCACTTAAGGATCTCGGGAAGATGTTCAAGGTAATTTTAATGAAAAAATCTAAATTATTATTCAAGGGTCATATCTTTTTAAGTGTTATACAGCCAACATGGACTAACAATAAGATTCTTACACCGAGGCAAGAGAAAAGAAAAAGGGAAAGTAAGCAGGACACATGGATCACACTGTATCCATAGGTCTCAAAACATGTCAGATATAAACTTACATTAATCATACAGTGCTTTCATGCAGTGATGGTAAGCCGAGAACAAAAACTGAGCAAAGTCCAACACATTTTGTGTAAACATATTGTTTATCATCTACATTCCTCGTGTCAAACAGTAAAAGCTGAATACAAAGAATGAACAGTTGAATATTTATTTTTCTTGTGTTTTCATGTTCATTGTATAAATGGCGCAGGTGACACTTTCTGTCTTCTGGGGCTGGGACTCTTAGTTGCCTACGCCAAGCAGGTCATGTTTTCAGTTCCCTTTGTTTGTCAGAAGGAGAAAAATGCATTATTTTTCGTTCTACATTCTAGTTGTAAATGTTTACATTTTTTATCATCATATGCACAACAAGTACAGAGAAGCAGTTCTTGGAAATGAGAATATTAGATGATTATGTAGAGAAAGAAAATCATACAAGTAAAAAATGAGAATCTAAGACAAAAAGTAGTAAATTATAAGGATAAAATGTGCAACACAGTATTCTCAATTTTGGTTTATATCTTCGGAGCATTTTATTTATCATTTTCAAAATACAGAGCCTTAGAATAACTAACACTGCAAAGCAACTTATACATTATACATATATAGTAAACCAAAATCTGAAGATATCTCTAAAATACCACCACGTACGGCAAGTTATATAAGAGCTATGACTGTATGACAATATCTTCAACACGCGCACCTCATGTAAGCAGTCTGGGAAATCTGTAAACATGCTGCTCCGTTATATGTACTTAGCAGCCAAGTACATCATTTGATTTTTACTAAATATTACAAAAACATATTACTGCCTTAACCTAAGACTTTACATGTGCTGACCACCAGCAGATTTTAATTTGTGTACAGAATATTTTTATATATTCTTCCTTCTTCACAAAAACTAAACAATTTTGTCCAAGGGTGGAAAGTAACTAAGTACATTTACTCAAGTACCGTATTTAAGTACAATTTTTAAGCATTATAATCCAGTGATATAATATGTATGATTTTGAAATGAGCAATTCTGCATAATGAATACTTTTTGTACTTTAAGTATATTTTGAGGCTTATTCTTGTGATCACAAAAATGCAAATCCTACAGCAACAATAGTGGAAAGTAACTAAATACATTCAATCAAGTACTGTACTTTTGCTATTCTGCATAATGGCTACTTGCTAATGCTAATACTTTTGTACTTTTACCTAAGTTACATTTAAAATGCAGGAATTTGACTTGTAACTGTATTTATTATAAGGTGGTATTACTACATTAACTTAAGTAAAAGATCTGAGGACTTCTTCCACCACTGCAAACATCTGATTCTAGCTTTGCACCCTAAAGGGTGAAACTCTGAGATTGAATAAAAACAACAGAAAATGTAGTTTTCTCTCTCCTCTACATATCGTAGGACGAGCCTGACAACTTACTGATAAACTCAACTTGTTTCACTGCTGAACTGAACTCCCTTCTGTCACAGGCCTTTATTAAATCTATTGTAACACTTGGAAATGTTGAAACAATCTGTAATAAATCAACCAACTTCTGGAAGTCTAACTTGTGTAAAATGTACCTGTAAGTTTAATTGGTATATAATTATCATGCCACCCTTACACATAGCAGAAGCAAATGATCACCTTTTCAAGTTATATCTATCTACAACAGAGCCGTGCTGCCTGAATGCTTCCTCTTTTGTCCTTGCTCCCCTCCGCAGACAGCTCTGTCTCACTGATAAGCAGGGTGAGGTCTGAGGAGGGGACGACAGATGGTGCGTCTGAAGAATGTCAGTCAGCCTGTTTCTTCAAACATCCTACGATGTGGTAAAAAGTATTAGAGGCACATTTTAAACCGGTGACAGGTATCAGGCAGTGAAATCATTATTGTGGGATGATTTCTGTTTGAAGTGCTTCACTTGAAGTCGTAGATTTCTCAAACTTTAAATTGTATTGTATCTTAAAATGAAGGTGAGTTGTGACGACACAAAGGCCAATCAGGTATCATCAGTGGTGGAAGTAACTAAGTACATGTACTCAGGTTATGTACTTAAGTACCATTTTGTGGTACTCAAGTAAAAGTTACTTGAGTATTTTAATTTTATGGTATTTTGTATTTCTACTCCACCACATTTCAGAGGCAAATATTGTACTTTTTACTCCACTACATTTACAGTAAAACATAAGCTGCACATTTACCAGCTTCAACTTTGAAGCAGAGGTGTTACAATTAAAGATCCTGCATTCAAAATGTTACTTAAGTAAAAATACTAAAGTATTAGCATCAAAATAAACTTAGAGCATAAAAAGTAAAAGTACTCATTATGCAAAAGGCTCCACTTCAGAAAAGTATATATATAATATTATTGGATTATAATTATTGATGAATTAACATGTTCTAATTTGTGTGCTAGTGTGCTATTCTTTTTTATATACTGCTTTAATTTCACCAAGGGATCAATAAAGTTTTATCTTTATCTGCATACTATAAGATTAGTAATGCAAAAATAATGAAATGATGTGTTATATTGTCAGCAGGTTGTAAGAGGTGAAAACTAAATGTTCTCTGTGTCACACACAGAAACAAAGCAGCATATGAACGTTTAGATTAATGCATCAATAATTATAATTCCATAATATAATATATTTGTTGGTGGGCGGTTCTGTATTATGAGTACAAGTAAAAGTTATATTTTGATGTTCTTACATTTGTAGCCTACTTTTACTTAAGTACAATTTTGAATGCAGGACTTTTTTGTGTTGCTACTTCTACTTAAATAAAACATCTGAATACTTCTTCCACCACAGGGTAGCAAAGACTCAATATTGCATTATTATAAAGGAGCAAAATCAACAATTTTGGTTATGTAAAAAGAGTCAAATTTGACAGTCAGATGCTCGTAACATGATGAAGCTTGCATCCCTTCTGACAAACCTTTTTCACACAGACATCTTCCTGAAACACACGTGTAATTAATCAAGGCAGGCTGTGTTCCATACATGTGTCACAGAGACACAGTGTGCGTACCAGGGATTATTTTTAAGAGGTAAATTTCAGCTTTCCTGCTGTGACTTGTCATAATTATACTATTCATTGACTCGGGTCACCTCGAGTTCTGAGATCACCTGGGGCTAAATGTGGTTTTGTATGAACAACTATTGCATAATTATCATCTAAGCCATTTGTTTTGTCATATTAATTCTTTTGACACTTACAGCAACTCTCTTTCTCCAAAGCCTTGCGGGTCTAACAGCCTTACGCTACTGCAGTCAACGTTTTTACATTGTCGTCTGCTCAATGAGAAAATACCTTTTGTTCTCCCAAAACACTGGACACAAAGAAATGTCGCCCTGCCACTGCAAAGTCTTTCTTTAAGTTGATGGTGCGTTCACATTAGTGAGAGACATTTGTAGTGTAGTAACACTGCTTTACGCACTCATGCTTCTGCAAACACGGCTTTTAGGGGCCAAAAGACAAATGTGAAATATAATAATAATAATAATAACAATAATAATAATAATAATAATAATAATAATAATAATAATAATAATAATAATAACATATATGGGAAAAATAAAGAATTGATCACATAAGTATTCATCTTCTATGCAAGACAAAGGACTATACATATAGTACTAGTATATAAAAAACAGTCAGCGGTGTAAGAAGAAGTATTGAAATCCTTTACTAAAATAAAACTGCTAATTCTATACTGTGAAGATACTCTACTGCAAGTAAAAGTCATGCATTTAAAAACTAACTTAAATAAAAGTGGTTGAATGATTATCCAGAAAGAATATATAGATATATAATCCAACAAAAAGTTACAACACTCGGGCCAATCCTGGAGAAACTCCACCTCCCATCAGCGCTCCTCGCCCACTTTCTGTCACTTTCAGAGAGATCCAAGTTACCAGGAACAAGATAAGAACGTCTGCGTTGCCTCTTTCTGTTTCTGCTCAATCCATCCAGATTTCTCACACAGACACATTCTGCAGCTGTTTGCTGTCGTGTGTGTGTGTGTGCAGGTGTGTGTGCAGGTGTGCATACATGTGCGTTGAATAGCCATATATGCTGCTTTGTTTCTGTCTGTGTGTGACACAGAGAACATTTAGTTTTCACCTCTTACAACCGGCTGACAATATAACACATCCTTTCATTATTTTTGCATTACTAATCTTATAGTATGCATTGTACTCAACAGTTTTATGGTTTGAATTTCATATTTCTTTGTACCCCCTACTTCCTTTTGCATACACCGAATCTCTGACATCAAATTCCTTTTCAGGGGAAGAATGTTTGGCACGTCAGCAACGGTGTAGAATTTCACAGGAGGACAGTAAGGAGATCATTTTGATAAAAAATTAAACTATAACCACTTTTGTCCTTCAATGTCTAGTCAATGTATTTGGTACAGAAATGGCTAACAGATCTTGAAATATTAAGACTTTATTCTCATTAAATTACATCTTTATTCTCTGATTATAATTTTTTCTCTAATTATTACAAATGTTTTGAATGTGCAGAAATTAAAAAAAAAGATAACACATTTGGTGAAGCACAAAAGAGCTATTAAAGTCCAGGGGTTTATAAATGAATTCTAATTAGTTAATGTATCATTAAAGTGAAAAGGTGCCACATGCACATTTAAAGAGGTCACTTGACTCAGCAGGGAAAACATTAAATGAGAAAAGTTGAAATCATTTCTGAAGGCAATACAAAATGCCCGAGAGCCTCACTGCATCATGTTTCATTCTTAGTTTTAGGCATTGTCCCCTGCTGCCTGAATTTTGTGTTTTCCTTTACATAAAGAAAAACATTTCCACCTTAAATTGACCCAGAAAATTCACCCCTTTGCTTAATATGTGAACCCCCGGTCACCCCAATGTTGAAACCAAACCTCCACCCCTGAAGCAGCAGTTTCTACTCTTCACAACTGTCACAGCTCCATTGGGTGTGGCATCTTGATTCAGAATACGTGCTCAATTAGTAAGGGTTTTTTGCAGTGACTATCACTAGATGGTGCACTTCAGCTGTGTTCTTACCTCCACAGTTTAGAAAAAGGAAGGGTGTGGCCGTGTGATAATCTGTTGCAGTCAACCCCCCCGAACTTTGTGTGGGTTTCATTTTATAATCATATCCTGCAGTTTCTTAATTATACTATGATATTTTTCTTTAGCTCAGACACTCTTTATCACTATGCTTTTGAGAAAAAGCAAAAGTTTGCAGCTGAAGTAGACAGAACAAGCTTCCTTGTAATATATATTTACTTATTTTATTATTGGGATGAGCCAAGGTGGGTCTATTGACACAACAGAGCTTTGTTTACCGAGCTACAATGGGGGAAAGATAAAGTCTATATGCAAAACTGATAATTCAATGTACATGGTGCATGTGCATGTTTAACTTTGTCTACAGAAACTGATCCACCATAGATAGAACGGACACTCCTTTCAAAACATTTCACTGTTTATGTCAATGATTGAGTCCAGGTCAAACATGTTCCATGTTGGGATGTGATTGCACAGTGCATGCTGAATCGCTGAGCTGGATTTGATAAAGCCTGTGAAGGGAGGGGTGTGGTACATAGAGATGAGGCTCTAAAGGCCATGTTGCTCCATTACAGGCTCACATCTGTGATTCATACTTTCTAACTCTGCACAGAGCTGCTCTTGCTGCTGTTTGGGAACCAGTACAAGTGTCTCTCTGTAAGCAGGTCAGGACATTTCGAAAGATTCAGATTCGATTTAAACTATGTTGAATGGTTGGTTATTGATTAACTTTTTTTAATATAGGGTGGAAATGACTGGAAAGTCGTATAACTTTGGAACTGATTCACTAACATTATTATTGGCCCGGACAAATACACAAGGTGCTACTGCTGTGGCAATTCTTCCAGAATGCGGTGAAATGGGCTCCACAAATAAATAAATAAAGTTTCCTTGAAATATATTCATGCAAAACTTTATGTTAGAAAACTTTTATTGGCACAATAAAAAACTAACAGATTTGAGTTCACTGATGAATCACAAAGACGACCTTCATCTTTTATACGCATGGCTTAAAGTCTTCTTCAATACAACATGATGTTCAATTTGTAAATTATGGTCAAATTTAGAGACGATAAAGCAGGGTATGCTTTAGGGCGTGGCTACCTTGTGATTGACAGGTCACTGATATATTTACCAAGATGTAAAACTCGAGGCTTCAAAATGGTAGTCAAGCAATGTTGTATTGGGGGAAAGAAACACATTGCAGTTCTTTTTGGAGGTTGCGCACCCAACTCAGACTCAGTTTAGGAGAAGCAAAGTTTCCTCTTATCAACAGTGCTGTTTGTCCACACTGTGGAATAATCACATCAGATGAACACAACTTTGCGCAGGCATATCTCGTCCTGTGTTCTACCTACAGTAATAAAAATGTTTCTTTTGATGAAAAACAAACGGTAATGAGGTTAAGATTAAACTGTTGCCTTTAGATGGCAATTCAACAGGTGCAGGAGCTCGACATGTGCAAGCAGCAGCAGCTAAAACAAAGAACAAAGGTGCACTGGTGTGCCATGACATGAAACGATGAGCTAACTTTTCATAAAGGAAGTGACCAGTTTGTGAATGACATGGGAACGCCTGCCAACTCTCATTCCCACTGCACAAACCTGCTTGCGAGGACGCTGTCTTCATCTGCGCTCAGGTGCAGGAATCCAAACCATCCAGACTTCACACAGACAACAAACGAGTAGTGACACATACACATGCACATACAAGCCTCGTTGGTGCTATGCTGCAAACAAATAGGGGATTATTGTAATGCTTTCTTAAAATGATATGCATAAATGAAAGAACATCTGAACAGTGGACTTCCCTTCACATCTCCTTAAGTCTAGACTGTCTTTGTTTTTTAATTGAAAAGATACCATCCCTCTATTCTTCACAGTTGAAAGAAGGAAACTCAGTGCATATCATCATGGATGAAGTATTGAACTGTTAATGCCGGAGGTCACCTCCCTGTTACACTTCATTGTGATTCTACAGCATTATGAAAACGGTGTTTTTAAAGTTAGACACATGGATGTTTTCTGCTACACTGATTGTTAACAACAGTAGAGTGTAGCCTTCTGTATTTAACATATTACATCGTGACATGATGATAAAAAGATCAATGCAAAAGGTGTCTGGCAACAGATCGCTCTGTCTGCTCTGCTGAAGGTTGAAGTCTGTTTATCGAGGGAACCTTATCTTCACTTCTACGCATGTCTTAGTAAGCAGTAGGATTTGAAGGGGGGAGTGGGTGGAATAGTGTTTCTACTGAGTCATACACTTCATTACTCATATTGCAAAAAGCTCCTACCAAGGACAAGTGGAGACACTTTAGGATTTAGATAAAGTTAGAAGAAAAGCTTTATAGGATTTAACGGTCTAAATCAGTGATTAGATATTAGATTATTTCAGTTTATTTTACCCTTTGGTGTTACTGGAAGACTTGCAGGCCGTCTTTGTTTTGAGTAAATATTCAGTTTCACGGACTTTGTTCTCAATCCTGCTGAGCTCGATTCCAAAAAGTAGCTTAATCTGGGTTTGAAGCTCCCATGACAGGCTGTAAATACACAGTCATCACACGTCTTAATCATTCACCAGATGATTACAATATAACTGAAAATGATTGCATTGATACTACACATAAAATACATGAAGTGGTAGAGTTGTCTTGTAAGATCGTAGAGGGGCTTTTAGTCAACCATGTGCATAAATCATGAGGTTTGTCTTTAGCGAAAAACACCCATCAGGCCATGAGTACACCGACTCATCCATGTCATTTGTCTGCGACCTTGAACAAAGCTACGTTTCAGAAGACAACCCAACCAGCAAGATATTTGCCCGTCCCTTCCTGTTTCTCAGCACCTGCGCCAACATCGCCACTAATTAAACTGCAAAGAACTGTGATGAATTCATTTATATGGCATGTAGTGGACGACAGACTCACCTGGATGTAAACAAGTCTCCAGAGACTTTGCCTTTCTGCACCCATGACACAGCTCGCAGCACCTCCCAGGGATTTACATATTTTTACCCTCTGATCTCTTACTTTTTTTTCTTTTCTTGATCTCAGCCTTAGTTTGGTGGAGTCATTTTTCACTCACTGTTTTCATAACGTGGGTGCTGACAGGTCCGCTGAGATTATACATCTATTAAGGGCTTCACAAATAAACTTGTGTTGACTTGCCTCTATCGCGTAGACAAAATATAAACACCTGGCACAATAATTCAAAACCACCTCTGTTGTCCCACCACAGTAGGTGGAACTACAGGAGCAATTTCTCCACGATGACTCACACAAACTCACAAGGTGAAAACAATATAGGCCACACACGCATTTTGAGTTGTGTGGCTCACTTAAAGGAAAATGTTTACATTTTGGGAATATGCTTTCTTGCCAAGAGTTAGATGAGAAGATTTATACCACTCTCACTAAACATGAAGCTGGAACCAGTCACTGGTTAGCTTAGCTTAGCATAAGGGCACGGTCACACATGGGCAAATGCAAGCAAGCGAGTGACCATCGCCTGTCGAGGCGATAGTCGCCTGCCGAAATGTAATTTCAGGCGGAGGGAAGATGCAAATTTGCATCGCCACCAGAAGCGAATGTTTTTTTCCGCCCATTCAAACCAGTATGGGCCCTGAGGTAACATTGTTACAGCTTACAGAGTGGTCAGTAGGCAGTAAACAGGCAGGTTATAGGTAGCTGGCGGTGCTAACTTAGCTACTCCTGTTGTTCATGTGACCCTCATCTTGCAGGTTGTAGCAGTCTGTTGAGAGTCTATTCTTCATATTTAAAGTACTGAAATGAGAGTGGATTATTGTATTTTCCAAACTATCAAACTGTTCCTTTAAAATGTAGACTACAACTAAAATGTACCTGCAAAACAGCAGTAAGCCTACAGTCATCCAAGTGATTCATTGAACTCAGCATTGTATTCAGCGAGGTTTCTAATTCTAATACCATAAAGAAAGGTTTGGATTGTTTAAAGGGGAGTTGTATGAGTCATCCATAGTCATTGTATTACCACAGTAGATGACGTCGGCACGCCCATAGCTTGGAGAAGCAGAAGCAGACAGGAGTACCAGTACAGGAGCTAAGTTTAAGTTTAAGTGTACACTATATTCACAATATCTTTACTGCTTTACCTCACCGGCAGTCACACAGCCCTTTCTGACGGGGAACTGAAGCCATTATAACAATCCATGCTCTCTTTAAAGCCACCAGCCACCATTGACAAAAACAATCATTTTACTTTGCAGAACACAAGAGTTGCTCCTCCTCCGCTGCCTCGATTGTTTAGTTTTTTGTGGTGTTGAGTGATTTTGGTGTTTTAAAGAGTTAGTTTGGATTCATCAAAGTCACACAATAACACAAGCAGAGATAACGGTTGGAAAGGGCTGACTTCTTTCTGTGCTGACCTCCATCTACTAATACACTGACTATGGATAATTACCTCACACAACAATCCGAACTGTTTACAGTAAAGGTTGAGAACATGTATTTATGGTTTGCATACAAAAGTTCAGGCTTAAATTTGCATTTGGTTTACACTTTATATCCTATTCCAGAAAGAATCCTCTAATTTATCCACAAGTATCTGTGATCAAGAGCTCCATCTTTTTAGGTAAATAATGTAATGTAGTGAGTATGCACACAAAACATAAGAAGCATGATTACCTTCTTCATGTGACTGAGAGGTGACCCTAATGTGCTTATTTCACTTCCCCCCAAGCACAGATATTGGCCAGAGCCTAACTCTGAGATAAGGAGGACACACACATGCGCACACACAAAAAAACACACACTTGTGTTTGCACACACATTAAAGCCAGCTTCACATTTTCCCATACACACAAACACAGAAACCACATAGAATCCCTTGAGGCGCTCTATTTTACCCCTCACAGCCCGTGACAGTGGCCAAAACCAACAAAATGGATTTAGCGCACACACGCACACACACACACAAACACACACACACACACACACACACACACACACACACCCACCCACACACACACACACACACACACACACACACACACACACACACACACACACACACACACACACACACACACACACACACACACACACACACACACACACACAGGATGCAGGAATGATATGAGGGGGGATGTTATGTGAATATGGTGAACAATGGGGTATGACGAATTCCCTTAGTTTGACTGAAATATGGAAACAAATAGCTGGTTTGTGGTTCAAGGCTACAAAGTGTTCATGCAGCTTTCAATCAGCAATGACTTTATTCATTACAGGTTAATTTGATCTGGTCGACCGCAATGCCTTTCAGATAATAAGAGCATTTAATGAAATATCATTTCTCTTTTCTCTTCACCATTAAAAGAGTAACTGTCTAAAAACCCAAATTGCTCACACAGTAATAATACATTAATGATGCTACAAATAATCATTTTGCAACAAGTGATTCATAACAAGTTTGGTATTATCAACTAGCTAAAATACATAATGACTGTGAGATTAAATATTTATTTTGGATTAACTCGACTGTAATGTGATCCTTATCGTCGTGGGTAACACTGATGAATGATATTATTTGCAAACAGTTTAATATGAATGTTGACTCAAGGCGGGACACTAAAAGAATGACACCCCTTTTCTATTTGCATTAGGATACAACATGAGATTATAGGTGCCAGTATTTATGAAAGCATTATAAAATCATACATGCAGATGGAGACACAAACACTCCCCACGGACCAACAGGACCCTCAAACACAGAAAAGAAACACACATTCCATAACAGTTTCCTCACAGGAGTGGAAAGAAACCTAACCCTGGACTTTGAAGGAAAGAAATTGATGTTTTGCCAAGACCGTGGCTTAACTGTAAAGGAAAACTCCCTCCTACGCTCTCCACCTCCCTCCTCCCAGTAAGGCCCGCCCCAGGTCCAGCACTATATCAAGAGCCTGCCTCCCTCCATCAAACTCCAGCCCTGCTACAGTCTACAGCTGTACAACACTCCTCTATCCTTGTGTTCTCTCTTGACCAGCAGACAGTCAGCCATCATGTATTACAGCCAGAGCACCATCAGCGGCGGCGGTCCCATGATCAGGCAGAGCCACAGCTACTCATCAAGTGCAGCTCCCCAGAAGGCTCACAGTGTGTCAGGACTCAACTTCAGAAGTGGCCCACGCATCTCCTCTACCAGCATGCGCACCGTCTCCTCCGGCTATGGAGGTGGCATGGGGGGCGGCATGGGGGGCGGCATGGGGGGCGGCATGGGGTACGGCAGTGGTGGGTTCGACCTGTCCAGCGCCATGGACCAGACCTCCGTGCACCAGAATGAGAAGGCCACCATGCAGAACCTGAACGACCGTCTGGCCAACTACCTGGAGAAGGTCCGCTCTCTGGAGGCGGCCAACTCCAAGCTGGAGGTGCAGATCAGAGAGTACTACGAGCAGAAGGGGCCCGCAGCAGAGAGGGACTACAGCAAATACTGGGCCATCATCAATGACCTGAAGGACAAGGTAAAGTGTGGGCCAGCCTCTGCAGCCTAAACACCAGACAAGTCAAATGTTTGCTTTACTGTTAATGATTATCAAGGGAGGAATTTAAAAGGGTAGATACATTCAAGGCATAACTAAAGTCTGCATGTTCCCTTATGCTCCTGAATCCTTGATCTTCTGATGGACAATAAATGATGCGTATGATTTGTAAATGTTCAAAATATACAAGATAAAGTTGTCAAGTGTGTAGAGGAACATTGTGCATGCACATATGACATTGATTGATATATTAGTGTGTGATTCAGAGCAAAGCAGTCTCTGCTACTGTTTGTGCAAGAAACTATTACATTTTAGACTTTCGCTTTCTGACCAACTCCCATTGTTCTTCTCCTCTAAAGATTGGCGGCGCCACCATCGGCAATGCCAACATCCTGCTCCAGATTGACAACTCCAAACTGGCTGCTGATGACTTCAAGACCAAGTAAGCATGAATCTCCATACTTCTGTGGGCCTATCTTCATCGTGTTAAAGTCAAACAAGACAGTTGTCTCATGTCCCTGTTCTCTCCTCTCAAACACTAATAAGATTTGATCATGAGCTGATGATGCGCCAGTCAGTTGAGGCTGACATTGGCAACCTGCGCCGTCTGCTGGACCAGACCACCCTGACGAAGGCTGACCTGGAGATGCAGATCGAGGGCCTGCAGGATGAGCTGGCCTACCTCAAGAAGAACCACGCAGAGGTGACTGATGCACATCCTCTAGCTATGAAGATCACTGCTCACTATGACAACAGGGGTGTGCTTCCTCACACCTGTACAGATGTTTTAAAATCTATCAATAGATCTTAATTCTGACTTCTCCCCCCCCTCCCCCCCCTGGTTGTTTAGGAGCTGGCAGCAATGCGCTCTCAGCTTACTGGCACAATCAACGTGGAGGTGGATGCCGCACCCCAGCAAGACCTCAACAGAGTCCTGGATGAGATCCGCGCCCAGTACGAAGCCATCACTGACAAACACCGTCGTGACCAGGAGTGCTGGTTTAATGATAAGGTGAAAAGACTTTTCCATAAACAATCATATCCCACACGTTGCCAATGACTGGGTTTACGCCCTCGAGAGTCTAACCTGTAATTAAACACACTCTTGGGGGAAACAAAGACACGTAATCACCAAGACTTCTTCTTCACAACTGTGTCTTTTTTTGCTCTAGTCGACATCCCTGTCCAAGGAGGTGGCCAGCAGCACAGAGACACTCCAGACGTCCAAGACAGAGATCAATGACCTGCGTCGCACAATGCAGGGCCTGGAGATTGAGCTGCAGTCTCAGCTCAGCATGGTGAGAAAAAAAAGAAAACCCTGAACACAAAACATCTGTTCTGATGTTGCCTTATATGAGCAAAATCCTTGGATCGCTTTCTTGTCAGGGGAAATTGAGAAACAGACAGTGATAGAGGGTGAAAGAGCAGGAGGGTAACATTGGAAGAATGAAGAGAGGGAGAGAAAGATAAGAGTGTTGGGAGCTGTGGAGACGGGAGGGAAGGGCTCCTGCTGAGGAAAACATTTCACAGACATCTGCTCAAATTCTGAAAGACATAAAAGAGCTTGAAAAAGGCTGAAGGAATGCAGAACTGGATGACCCAGAAAGTCGCACTGCCATGTATTATCTGTGTCCAGCTGGAGTAAATCATTTAACACTCTCTGCAAGAGCAGCATACTACTGCAGTTAAAAGACACATGTTTTCAAAACCCTATACATACGCCCCTGCTTATCATTCAGTCATAAAAGGGAACATTGTATACAAATACAGGCAAGCTTTTGTGTCTGACACATATAACCGAGGGCGTGGTTGGTGTTTTAAAGATTTCCTTCAGTGAACTGTTTTGCAAGTATAAACATCAAACAAATTCATGTTGTGTAAATTCAGCTCTTTTTTTTCTTCCACTCTTAACAGAAAGGGGCGCTGGAGAACACGCTGGCAGAGACAGACAGTCGTTACAGCGCCATGCTCGCCGGTTACCAGAACACGATCAACATGCTTGAAGCTGAACTAGGCAACGTGCGCCAAAGCATCGAGCAGCAGGGCCAGGAATACAGGATGCTGCTGGACATCAAGACCAGGCTGGAGCAGGAGATCTCAACCTACAGGAGCCTGCTGGAAACAGAGGAGTCCAGGTAGACGAAATGGTACCGAGGCATAGACCAACGAGATCATACAGAGCAAAATTCACAAATTTATGTAGACTCATTGTTTTCCTCTGCTTTTTTCTTCCCTCTATTCCCTATTTTAGACCTGCTACAGGTAAGTGACGTCCGTGGTAACAAGACATTACATAACGACCAAACAGTCAGCTTGAAGCACTGCCATCATAACCTTTTCTTCTTCTTTTTCACAGGGGGCTCAAAGACCACAGTCACAACCACCACTGTGCGCAGCTAAGAGGTCCAACTGGCAGGACAAGATGTTCTCAGACACACACAGTCGCACACACACACAGGCACATTCCACCTAATGAAAACTGTTACACGAGATGACTGAAACTGTACTGGAAAGAAACTGAGAGATGTTGAAATTGGAGCGTGTGTTAAAGTTTACAACATTTGCAAATTAGAAGAAATCATTGTTTGTGTGTGTGTGTGTGTGTGTGTGTGTGTGTGTGTGTGTGTGTGTGTGTGTCTGTCTGAAAAATAAATCTGCTGGTGAATACAAATTGTGTTGCTTCGTGACTTTACTGGCCTTTTCAGAAAGAAATGAAATATTTTCTAATAACATCGCTCTGTTTATGCAGTGGTCATGGCAACGGCATTACATTGTGGGAGGTGGGTTGTGGAAACTGTGTGACGTAACGGGGCTGTGTCAGGAAAGGGTGAACAATGGTTAACAGCTCCAGTGTGGAAAGCATTAGTGTTGAGAGAAAAGAACGCTGGGAGAGAGCCGGGATGACCTTGATGCTCTCAGAACTCAAACAAAGCACGAAGACTTGAAGAAAAGAGCAAGTTATGTGACCAAATAAAGTCTCCCTAGGCTTTGCCCGGAGAGGATTTTTAAACAAGACACACCCAAATGGTCGACTAATCTTTGCCCTGGAGGCTTTCAACACAGTGTTATATAACGTCTGTCCAACTCCTGTCACCTAGTAACAAGAACACAAACGGCTCAGGGTTAGAAATACTGAGTGGGAATGCAAACAGTGAGTAACTGAACAAAGAGAGTCATTGTCGAAAAAGCTGCTATCAGCACTGCACTTTGGCCTCTTTATGGACGATGATTGATTGCAGATGACCAATGAGCTGTTATGATCAAATTATTGTGAAGGGCGAGGCTTCTCGGATGATGGTGACTTGATAAATATGTGGTATCTTTATGTTATGTTTTGTGTGAAGGAGAGGCAGAACAAATTGTTATGTCTGTGTGTTTGTATGTCTAAGAGAGAGGGAGGCAGAGAGGGAGGGAAAGTAACATTTGAGCCTTTGCACTCTGTTCAGGTCAGCAGTTACAGCCTCTGCAATTACAGTGAAATCCTGTGAAGAGCTCATAATTCTCAGATGATGGTGTAATGTTGGTTTTGGACGAGAGAGAGAGATTACAGAGAGGATCAAATTGCAAATTCCAATCCCTTCTGAGGAGCTTCACTCACCCATATTTGGACCCAGTTTGGTGCACATCAGCGTCTCCTCCACACTGTAATAATGATAGTGGATGACAAAGCCCTCGAAGTAATGCTTGTAATTTGACATGAAAATCCAAAGCAGAGGTCATAAAAAAGATGTTGCACCAACATCAGACCATTTTCCCAAGATCAGTGTTTAACACAGCAACTGTGCAAAGCAATGAGTGAACATCTGTTTACGAGCAAACTAAAGCCAAACATCATGAGTCCTACGACAGTGTCACTTTCTGACATGTTAGATGTAGGGATGTTGTGCATTTGTTGTCTTTTTAAGTCTTTTCTTATGTGTAAAATGTTCCATGATGGTATTTGTTTCAGTTCTCTCTGTAGGAGATACAGTACAAATGCTAAATGTCTCCTAATGTGCACACCAATGTTCATAATGACAGTCAATGTAGACCAGAGCATCAAATGTTGCATTAATGAATGCATTCGCTACATTTTCGGATGATTCAGGGTTCAATGATGAAGAGCATTGTGGCTAAACAAAATGTAAATATCAAAAAGATAAGTTTTTATATAGTGTAAAGATAAGACATTTGGGAAAATATACGCTTATCTGGTTTGTTGCCAAGAGTAGAAAAATATTGATACCACTTTAATTTCTATACGCTAAACATGAAGCTAGAGCCAGGAGACATTAGGCTAGCTTCACATAAAGACCAGAAACAGGGAATGTCTTGCGATGTCCAAAGGCGAAAAGAAAATCGACATATTAACAAAATGTTGTGTAAAAAGGACATTTTGTCCTTTAAATAACCTGCTGCAAACTGACAATGACCCACAGAGCTACAATGGAGGAGTTATTACGCTTTAATCTTCCCAGTCTATTTGCCCTAAAAGCCAATTAAGTTGTATGTTCATGTTCATGTAAAACGAAAGCACCAGGACTGCATTGCCACCTGTATTATTTTCTGGAAAGTATCCTTTTTATTGTCCGTTTTATTAACGATTTCTAAACCACCACCTTACCCTCACAATAACAGGAAGTGGGAGCACTTAAAGCACTTGCTTCAATTTGTTGTGGCGCCTCTGGGCGTAACAAATAAGATGTCATCATAAAGAAATTAAGTGTGAGGAAATTTGGTTTAATGATGGACTAACTAGATAAGGAGATCATGGGATCACAGACAAGAAAGCAAGAAGCCGACACTAAGTAGTAATTAGGTTATGATTGACAACCCTGAACATGCAGACTGACGTCACGTGGAAGGCTGCACCGATGAATATGATATGAAGCGGTGCCAAGTTGCCAACAGTCATTTCTGTATTTTCTCTGTCATGGCCGTCTGCCATCCAAGGCTAGCCTGAGGCGAGGAAGGAGTGAGATCAGAGAGGAAGAAAAGATGTTACTCTCTTGATTCCACACAGAGTAAATTCAGATAAATGAATGACAGGTTCAGGATACTTTGGATATTTTCTGTTTTCTGCTAAACTGTTAAAGCAACAGGGGCTTTTACGATGCGTGTAACCTTTCCTCGTCCTGCAACTAAAAGCCTAGCCTGCACACTGTAAGTCACAATGTGTTCATCATTATTTAGTGCACTAAGCTTAAGAATTACACAGAAAACCGCAGTATGATTAAAGGAATTGTTCGACATTATGGGAAGTACGATTTGTTTTTCTTGAAAAGATTAGTACCACTTTTATCTTCATCTATATGCTAAACATGAAGCTACCAGCAGTCAGTTTTAGCTTAGCTTAGCACAAAGACTGTAAACAGGGGCAGGGGTTATTTTCACGCTTCAGTTTACAGGATATAAGGTGTTAATAAGTCGGCTCTAGTGGTGGATTTTGTTACCTCTGGACGGAGCTACGCTAGCTAGCTAGAGCTTTATGACAATTTCCACTTACAAGGTTGGGAATATTCATATTGAGTTCTCATGAACACGGTAAACACGTCCCCATCTAAAGGCAGCAATATTTAGCTTGCTAACATAAGAGTGGAAGCAATTTTCTCCTCAAACTGTGAATCATATTTCCCAAAAATGTTGAACAATTTCTTTACAGTATTATTGTAAAGATGATGAATTAAACCACGTAGGCCTACTGTAAGTAATCAGAAACATTCACTTGAATGTGGGCCTGCAGCCTTTCAGTGTGGACTTTTACCAAATCACATTAAGCTTTCTTATCAGCGAAATGTTTAGTTAAGTATAAGTCATGTCTGCAACGTTTAAACCGGAGGCTGACGTCCGTATCAGCGGGAATGTTGATGTTTCAGGGTCAAAAAGTCCATTGAGCTGCTGCGGAGAGAAGGAACATTCTTCACTCGACTGGCGGACTCTATTCTGGAGCAGTGTTAGGTTTGACACACAAGCTGAGAGGAATGCCTAACCTCTTTGCTAAAGGTCTGAGATTCAGTGTGGCATCAGACCTTGCTGTGAAAGTTTTCAAACTGTGCCTGAGCTGCAGCGAGGCGTAGCAACAGTTGAGAGGCAGAGAGTGGAACAAGACCAAATACACTTTAGGGGCTTTCAGGCCCTGCCAAGCATGAGATAGCTGTGATTTTTCATCCATTTGCATGGATGTGAGTTTGTTCCTCCTCTCAGTCTATTCCCACTATTAAAACTCAGTTACCGACATTTAGTATCGTCTTCTGTTTGAATAAGAAAAGTATGTGGCTCTGAGTCGGAGTTTAACAGGTAGGGCTGGTTTGAGGAACCACACCCGACATATAATAGACCAGAACAAACCTACTTGAGCAGGCCTACAGTGATTACCACAGCTTGGTAGATTTCTATATACAATGCATCCTATCATGAAAGAGCAAGCTTATACAAAGAATAGGTCTGTTCCTGTTGCATTTTTCTGTGACTGTTAAAGTGACCACATTCACTTTTAAAGTATCCCATGGGTTGGGTGATTGTGCACTGGAGCATATCCCAGCATGCACTGGGTGGAGAAACACCAAACCTGTGTGTGTTTAAAGAAATACATTCTGTTGAATTTCCTATTAAGATAAACAAAAAAGAGTAATTACCGAGTGAATGAACTACTGATCAAAACTGCTCGGAGGCAGAGTGAAGCACACTTTCCCCACAAAGCAGCTACTGGCTGTAAACACCTACTGTAGTATGACTCTCATTTTCCAAATGCTGCGAGTTTGTGTGAATGTGCCCGAAAGACTCGCAATAAACTTCAACAAAAGTGCATTCATCACAGCAGCCATGAAAAAGTCAGGAGTAATAATAAACGTAATGCTCTGCATGCAGCACTTTATAACCGTCAGGAAGGGAAACAGCTGAGCAACAAGTGCATTGGGATTAAATATAATCAGGGCAACTACAAATTAATAAAGAAATATATAAGACAGAAATGAAAAATACAATATGTGCACTTAACAGTAAGCAGACTTTAGTTCATTTTGGCCACAGACTGAACTGGGCAACTCCCTGTTCTTATAAAGGAACTGCACTACTGCCACCAAGTGTTGGTTACATGTACATGAACAATGTGCGTGTCACTAGAGACACTAATTTTAATAACTTTTCAAACCTATAGAAAAAGACATTTGCTGCACCTTGTTATAGCCAAAACCACACAGCCATTTATCATGTCAGAAAGCTCAATACATGCAGGCGCTTTCCGAAATGAACATCATAAATCAGTAGACTCACTTCCTCAATATACTTTGCAAATGTGAAGGTTTGATGAAAACACCCGGCAGAGATGTCTGTTAACACTTCCAGGACAGCTACATGAATAAATAAAAACATTTGTATTTGATTAACTTTTGTTCATACCACACAAGTCTGAATCAGCTGTTGAGTTGTGTGTGAATATCAGCACACAGATTGAATTATGAGTTCTTCTTTCCACACGTTTTGCACAACGTGGATGTTGCTATATGGTGATCTATTGTTTAAATCGAACTATGCAGGCCGTTGCCATCAGGGGCAACAATGATAGTAGACTACTCAACTGAACAAGAACAAACAACTGCAACTGTGACATCAGTTGACCCTAAAGCTCAATGTCTTCCACTCTGTTCTCTACAAGCGGACAAATGTGACTCAGCAGAAAAACTCCTCAGGTTTACAAGTACTCACTGCCCTCAGAGACTATCTGCGCTGACTGTGTTCTGGTGTGTCGGGTCGTATTCTGGGTCCACGAAACCTTTTAAATGAGCAAGTTCTGCAAATTTCAAAAAGCATTTCATCTCTGGACTTTCCATGTGACAATACTGCCACCTGTAGGGTAGCCGTAGTAACAGTGTGACATGATACATCTTCAAAGCACCAGTTGCAATGTCCCAATGTCAATTCATGTTTCACTTTCTGGTTAGTCATTTTGTTCATTCATCTTCTGTTTTCTGCAATCTTAAACTTTAAACTTCTATAATTTAGGAAAAACATGTATTTTTTCAACACTGGATGTTTTTGATCTGCTTGTGACTAAGAAGAGGAGGAGCTACTATCTATTGTTCCTGTTTAACAACGGATCTGTTATTCAGATTCCTGATATACAAAATGCAGTGTAAAGTTAGTTTCAGTGCCTCAGTAGAAACCCGGATCAGATTTTAGGCAAGTATAGGATAAATAAATATCCTCCCATCCCAGGGGGTTCACACTGAAGCCCATTACACCCATATGATAGACTCCCTTCCACAATGGTTTGAACTGCCTTCTCCACCAACACTTTGTTGTCTAAACTACAGCCACGGTTAAGCAATATATTATATTGATGGGAAAATACAGAAACTGAGTGCTTAACACAGCAGGTGAACTAATGATGAACTATAGATCAATAAAAGAACAGTCCTCAGGTGATTGATCAGCACATCTGTTATTTACTGTAAACAAGTAATAAACCAAGGGCGACCTGATCTGAATCAGTTGGTTCCTTTGATCTCAGTATATATATATATATACATACATATACATATATATATATATATATATATACACACACATACATATATATATATATATATATATATATATATATATATATATATACACACACATACATATATATATATATATATATATATATATATATATATATATATATATATATACATACATATATATATATATATATATATATATATATATACACACACATACATATATATATATATATATATATATTGAAGCAGGGACAGTTGCTTCTCTGAGCGACACGACAGCATTACTATCTGTGTGTGTGAGTTGATCATCTTTGTATGTATAAACTCAGCTCCTTCTTGCAAGAATATAGATTAAACCCTTTATTTGATTTGGATCCCGACTTCGTGGTGTTATTAAGAATATTTTTCCAACATACTTGGTCCTTCGAGCCGGAGTTCTTATATTTACAATTAAAAACAAACATACTATTCATTCCCACATTCCTACAGATTGTTGTGGTTAACACAAACATGCAAATAACTTAACATTAGAACATAAAAACCTGACTGCTAACAATTTTATGATATTAAGGTCCTCTAATGACCTTGGAACAATTTAAAGAATACTTCACCCACAAAACGATCATTTGTACATCAATTATTCACCCTGTGTTGCCTTCAATTTGTGAAGAAAACCGTTGTTCTTGCATTGCTCCTTGGTGAACAAAATAGTTTAAAAAACTGAGTAAATTCTTAATGAATTGAAGTGAATGGGGGCCGCGTTTAACAGCAAAACGCTATCAAAACATCCGTTTATAAACTCTCACACCTCGTGTAGTACAATCCAAGTCTCATTTATCCAGTCGTGTGCTCACTACTTCCCAAACACATATTTTTGCTCAAATCTTTCTATTTTATACACTTTTGCATAAACAGTGTCACACTGTGAGACTTGGACTGTACTGCACAAGTTGAGGAAGCATATAAACGAATCTATCGATATGTTTGCGGTTGTTAAACACGGCTCACATTTACTTCAATTCCTAAAGAATGTTTTTTGATTTCTGAATCTTTGTTCAATAGTTCAAGGCAACACAGGGTGAGTAACTGCTATACAAGTGATCATTTAGGGGGTGAAGAATCAACTTCCCCTATTTTAAGCTTTCAAAAACTTTAATCATAGAAGACGCTTCCAAGCAAGTCGTTTATTATCACTTTTATTTTATAGGGGAACCACAAGTACTTTAAAAGAAGGTTATACAGCGCTGTACATTTGGGAGCAGTACTGACAGACTTGATAGTCATGTCTTCTCCCGTTAAATACTATTCATTTAAATGTTCTATATTCTTATAATGATACAGTGATACAATAAAAGCTTGTGTTACTGGTCCTGCAGCTTTTCTGATATGTCGATATCATTTTTGTTGGGACTGTTATTTCCTTGTCATTTTTTTTTTTCCAAAAAAGGAAAATAAAAGTTATGATCAAAAACCATATGACAGGCAGAAACTGCCAGGCTGTAATCCTGTATGACTCCCAATTCACTCACACAATAGAGAGAAAGAGAGACAGAGAAAGGGAGAAGGAAAAAAAAGGAGATACAATTTTCATGTTCTGAAGGCTGGTCCGCGATGGAAATGGGCATCAGTTCATCGTGAGGCGCAGAGAAGCACAAGATATATTTTGCACTTTCTGCAACCTCGACTCTCACTCTGTCCGGCCATCGACCCGCTCGGAGGCTCACTTCCATAGCTGTGTGCTCAGAGTCTGGCCCGATCCAGGGGCGGCCCATCCACCCATGGCTGACGGAGGCTGACCGAAGGCCATCTGGCCACCTGCACTGTTCAGGGCCAAGCCGGACATCTGCTGATTCACCTGAGGATGTTAAGACACATCTGTATTAACACTGGAGCATAATCAATGCTGCAGTAATCAACAAAAGCTTGATGACTCTCCATACCTGACCCATGTTCCACTGAGCCTGCTGCCCAGGCTGGATGGCGTACATGCCCTGAGCAGGCACCATGCCTGCAGGCAGCGCACCGCCCTGTGGTCCCATCATCCTCGGTGCCATGCCCATCACACCAGTGGCTGGCGCATTCCCCATGAAGCCATTAGGCATCGTCATCCCAACCATCATGCCCGGACTGGGCCCCATCATCGCGCCCATGACGGTTGTAGGCGGCATGGCAGTGCCCATACCAGGGAAGGGCTGATAACCACCAGTGGCCTGGACAGGAAACTGCATCTGGGAGGGGCCCATGAACATTCCAGCTGAGGGGGGAAGAAGACAAATATGTTGTTCAAGTGTGTTTGTTTGAAGAGCCTGTTAATCAGCATGGTACGTTAGGAAAGCTCTGTGGGACTGTGTGGGGACATTCAAACAGGTATCTACTTGCTCCTTGTGGATTCAGTTCCCCACATTCACAGATTTAAGCAATACCTCGGTGAGGAAATTGTTAGTGTAGCCAGGGGTTTTCAAAGTCTCACACACTAAGGCCTCCCCTTGGACAAAATCCAGACAGCCGCACCACCCAAGTTTTATAACTACAATTTGGACAATTGTAGCTCGTACCAGCTCTTGTTTGCAGAGACTCCGTGGATGGACAGACAACCATCACTGGATCACTTTAATACTGAAGAAAGCTTAAAAATGTCATGATCCAATTTTAAGCAAAGTTGTTTAGCTGCTAATGTTTAGACAATATTTAACAATGGAGAACTTTGACTTCTTTTGTTAAATAAATAAAAGCTTTTGTAAAAAGGCATTTACAATTCTAAAGGTATCGAGAACAGTTACATCATGATCATGTATCGTAAGACATTACAATACAAAGAAATGACTGCACATTATTTCAACGTTTGCGTCCTCACCAGCGGGGGCCTGTTGGGACATGCTGTTGGTTCCATACAGGGACAGGATGGAGTCCTTGGACAGGGGCTTCTTGGCCACGTCTTCAGTTTTAGTGGCGCTACTGTTGTCGCTGAACAAGTCCAGGTCTCCCTGCCCTGACCCTGAGCCGGCTCCGCCTCCCGCAGCTCCTGGAGCTTGTGTCGGCGTGCTGGCCGCGTTACTGGAGCTCACCTGACAGGTGGAAGGTTTCTTTTTTTAAACTTTGAGATGAAAGTATGCAATAACAGAGATTCACTTGTTTAAAATAGTCCTTGTACACCTGCTGGTCCTCGGTCCACTCTCTGGGTGCTGTCCTGACACAGCAGGTTTCAAACAAACCAACAAATCATCGTCAACAAAAGGTTACATAATTAATTTCCTTTAATTAAAGGTTACGGTCTGTTTGCTATACTGGCATACATCCATCGGCTGTTTGATCCATTTATTAGCCCGTCCCACATAATAAGTCCCCATATTGTGGCCTGTCGGTAGGCTGTTAGTAGCAGGTACAGCCATTGTGTGGTTAGTGAATCCAAAAGGACCGAACAACAAGTCCTTTTTAGCGATAACAACGGGATATAACGAGGATATGTTTTATAGAGCTGCAATGGTTGACTTAGCGATTAGTTGATGTACAAAACAAATGATCAACAACTGTTTTAATGACTGATTTATCGTAAATGCCGTTTCCAGCCTCTGAAATATGGATATTTCTTTCTTTTAAATCAGATTAAACTGAGTATCTGGGTTTGGGACCGACAGAACAAGACCTTTAAAAGACATCACCTTGGAGTTTAAGACACCCAATTCAAGTTTGAAATTGAATGATTAATCAAAATAGTAACAAACAAATTAACCGCTAATGACTATAATCATTGCTTGCAGCCCTATTTAAATGTTTCGCCAAATGATTGCCTCATTAGCTGCGTTCATTTCCTATCCGGCCCTCTTTCACTCTCAGTATTGGTGTTGCTGTCTTGTGGGTTATTGATGCCGATAGTTATCATTTGATTTTTGATTTTCCACTGCACAATTCATCTCAGTTTTACAACTAGACATCCATGACTGTAAAGTCCTCCTGAGCAATATTCACAAATTAGTAGTAAATCTGGATGGGGGAATTCTTGCTGGGTTTTACCTGAGGAAACTGAGCTGCGGATGAGGACGCGGGGAGGGGGTTGGATACCATAGGGCCGAATATATCCAGGTCGTTGTTGTTCTGGCTTGTGCTCGTGCTACCATTGTTAGTTGAAGCAGCTGCAGGTATGTCTGTGACAGAAAAGTGCAAAAACTGGTTTTACAGGTTGAAAATCGCTTACACGGGAAGAGCAAACAACACTGAGACTATTTCAACACAACGCAGCATAACTGACAACTTCCCAATGATATTCTACCTGAATTCACTTAGAACGCTATGAAAGATCATAAACAACACCCAAATGTAATATGCAATTGCTGTGAAAAGGTGTGTACAGCAAACAGAGCTCGTGTTTGCTAATGTGAGAATATGCCTTGTGTTTATTTAACTGCAACGCCCTCCCACAGCTGCAGAACTGTCCGCACAGTAAGCAGAACAATTAGTACAATAAAAAATTAATCAGCTTACACTTATTGGCCACAAAACTAAAATAACAGTAAACATCCAAATAATGTAACGCCCCTCCAAGCTCATCAGTAACATAAATGTCTCATCTTACTTTAAACCGTAACTGAAATTGCTGTAAAGAAGTCATAACGCACACTATACTAATGTCAGCGCGACCTCATTGAAAGCATAGATGGACAAACAATAACCTGTAGTGCTACACCAGCATTCAAACCATGAGAAGCAACACATTTTAATAAGAAGCACAGCGGTCTATAAAGTCAAGCAGAAATATCCACATAACACTTGTACACGGCAAGAGATCCAACAATGGACCCATGAGGAAAACCTTTGCCATATGGTTGGCATGTAGGTGGCGTGAGCACCTCCTTTCATGATGCGTCAAACTGTCCCTCTTCCTCAAACCAGTTCACAGCATATTGTTTTACATTTCATCCCCAAAGTGATAACCTATCATCCCATTTCTGCCTATTTATCCCCTATCAATAACCCCAGCTGTGTATATTGATGAAAATTGCCAGAAAACAGGCTGAAGAAGGGCATCTTGCCAGAAACATCCCCGAGTCTTCAAGGCCTAATCATGAGTTGCGTCTTAATTCTTCATTTTCATGACCCTTTTATCCCTAGTAATATTTAAGGCTGATCTTCCAAACGAATAAAAAAGTCAAAATCTAGATGTGAAAAACAAGAAGTTAAAGTCAGTCGTCCGTAGCTTTCACAAAGAAGCCTTGCAGTGCTTCACTGGTACAACAGATTTCATTAGTTGTGATACAGACAGCCTAACAGATCAGAGATGAGTTAGTCATGTACAGTCACAGTGACTCCTATGTTACACGGGTGCTACAAACCAATCACACTTTCTCTGAAGCTCTCTGCTTGATTCTACAACGTGAGGACGGAGACGGCCATGTTCTGGCCCTGAGCCTCACAGAACCACAATGTCAGTGCAGTTATCTCCTGCTGTGAGGAGAGACGGTATACAATCACAGCCGTAACATGCCGCAGCATCAGCATGCGACACCAAGAGTTACAGGCAACTCATAATATATACAGTCAAATTAAATACATAGTAAATATCATTAATCTAAAATTACACAGCAGCTTGAGCCCATAAAACCTCCAAACTCGCGGCTCAATGAGTTTATAGTCATCCAATCATTTATTAGATCTGCAGAACTGGCAATAAAAAGGAAAACAATTACAAGATGAAACCTTATTTAGCCTGATTCCATAAATATCTCTCACAGTCAGCACATTTCAGACGGTTTTTAATTTCCAGGAAAACAAGAAATGCAGAGATACTCACCAAGGCCTAGTAGGTTCACAGAGGGCTCTGAAGTCTTAGCGGGGCTGATTTTGGGAACGGGCCTGGACTCTTCACTCTTTAAAGAAACAAAGTAGTTAAAAATAAACAAAACAAGTAGGGCAAACTCCATACGGGATAATAACAAAGCTGAGGATCGTGTTTCTACAGCTCGACTCAGGAAGGAGTGTGTGTCAGGCTCACCTTGGTGTAGGATGACACCTTGCCCCCTCTGTCTGGCTCCCTCTCTTTCTTACCATCTTTTGGCTGGAAAAAAACAAAAGAAGCTCAAAATGAACAATAAAAACAGATGCCAGCTTAAACCACTTGTCTGCAAAAGTGTGTTCACTGCTATTACAAAGGCATGGACACAGAGCTATATAGTATTTAAGAAAAAAGGTTAAGCCCTGATACATACACTGCTCCCATTGGTCACATTCTTGCTGTAGTATTTCTTCTTCTCATATTTATCCCTGATGAAGAATTCCACCGCTCTTCGGTCAGAGTTAAGAGAAAAATGGGCAACAAACACGTCACAAATGAATAACTTCAGTAAATACAGTATGGAGTGTTTAAGGTATTTTTGCGTCTGCTCATAGTTAAGGATACTGGTCTGTTTGAGGTCTTCTGAAGCTTTCTGGAAGGTTGGCCTCATAAAGCTGCCTGCCATTGGTATTACCCATATCCTGTATACTCTGAAAAAAAGAAGAACGGAGGGGTAAATAGAATAGAAAACAAAACCTGTACATATATACATGCTGAAGTATTTCAAGGGGGCACTTCATTGAATTTAAACATTACTACGTTTGGTCTTCATGGAGAGTACAACACATCTCTCACATATAATACACTAATAATAAAGAGCCTATGTTACAAACTAGGGGCGAGCAGATTGACGGGTGGGCGTCTACCAAGAAGGCACAGTGGAGGGCTGGTGGGGGGGAAGGGTCTCAAATTTGGATTTAATTACCTTGGGCAACAGCTCATGCGAGACATCCATATTTATTAAACTTTTCAGGCACTTTCGCTGCAAAATTGCTAAATCACATTTATATTGGGAGCTTTCAAAAAAGTGTCCTCCACTTGTAATCATGAAGGATGGATGCTCATGTTAGCAGTTCTTTTAAAGTTGAAAACAGGTAATTGTGGTGTCTTCCAAAGGACATGAATGAGGCTCACTGAAAGACCCTGTCAATTAGCATTACGGGACGTGTAGGATCCAGTAGGTTTGATGCTTGACCGATACTAGGGACCTCTCACACTCTGCTGAACAGAATTTGACCATTCTGTTTAAAAAATGTCTCTTGTGAGTCTGACAAGATGGATGAGGTGCAGTGCTAAATTATTGAGTACCCCTTATTAATGGAAATGTGCAATAATGTCAAAGGTCTGAGGCACTGAGATGAAAAGGCTGGCTGTCAATAGAGTAAGAGGACGATGAAACCATTACATTACATCCCATACAACAAAGATTTCACAATAATGTCTCATTACACTAGGCATCTTCTTTTGTAATTGAACCGAAGTACACAAAGACCAAAACGGCACCTGGATTTGTTCTGAGGTCCATTGGTCCAGGTTGACTGATTTGACTCTGGATATGTGTACTCCCAGGTTCCTGTGGATGCCAGCACACCGGATGCACATAAATACTCCCAGATTCCAGGATGCCCATCTTGGACCTGAAAAAAACCAAAACCAGATTATGATTTGAATATGGATAGATGTCTGAAGAAGAAGAAAAACAAAACATGCACGATCTTGTAGAGACTTTAAAGTGCCAAAAGCTTTGTTCTGCATTCTTCACCAATGACCTAACATGAACATAATTGTCAAGTTCCTGTTCAGGATCTGGCAGTTTGTTAAACGCTCGTAAAACCCGCATGGCAGCTGAAGGCGGAGGAAAAGGAGAGGCACTGTGGCGGGGGAGCTTATGAAGATTTGGAGAAGTTAGCTTGCTAGTTAGCCCCTTAGTTTATCTTAAGGGGAAGAGATGTCAGCTGACTAGCTTCAGCCAGTTACACACTAGCGGGTTAGCTTGGCTAAGCTAACTAACGCAGATGCTACATTGTTAGTTAACATTAGCGGCGGGTTATGAGTCAAAATGTTAACTTTGTGTAGTGAAATGGAAAAATGTGGATAGTGTGAATGTCGCACCTTTCGCCTCGCAGTCGGCGCAGTACTTGTTGTCTTCCTCTCTCAGCATTTTGGACAGGATGGCCTGGTGCTGCTCATTGAGTTTCTGGGACTTCTCTCTCTCCGAGCGTGTCGCCATATTCACGACTTTAGTTGGACTTCCTCGATTAAATTAACTTTACTTTAATCAATCATTAATCGAGATAAGTTTCTGATAAAAGACCATAATCAGAGTGATGAACGCCTCCGAGTGCGATATGAAAACACCCGGAACCGGAATCCCCTCTCCGCCCACAGGAATCCTAAAGCTGACGCGGCGGAAGCATCTGATTGGACGACAGCTCTGACGTCGTCTGACGCACAACGTTTCTTCTGAATTAAGTTTTACATTTTCATAAAATATTCGTAATCTGCATTTAAACTTTGTCCAATAGCTCTATTAATAATGTTGGCTGGAAAAATGCCTACTTGTTGCCTACATCAATAAAGGTCAAATAATGTGTCTCTTTCCTGAAAACACCACATCTGAAGTTCCACATTTTATTGAACAATGAAATATATACAAACAAACAAACACTACATACACAGAGTACACCATCGGGATATGTGAAGGCTTCCGTAAATCACCTTTTAAGCAATTTTAACACATTTAAATGAAACCGCATTGAAAGCCATACATACAAACATACATTGCTTATTGCAGATTACACCGTGCCATTGATAATAAGATCTAAGGAAACATATAGACTTTCTACCCTATTGAGTGTTAATGAGTTTACATGAAATTGAGAGTGCTTCCTTTGATACATTTAAATTATTTCATGACTTAAATGTAGGTGTTCTCAGACATTTTATAGGACCCATGGTTAGTCTGTACATAAAAAACAGCTCTTAAAAAATACTTATTTGAAGCCTAAATGACAGTTATTCTTCATATCAGCTTACATAAATATACACAATGATAGCACTGTACAAGCAGCCTCAAATTAGAAACACAAGCAGATAAGTGGTGCTTGAGATGCCTAATGCACCACGGCACTAACAAAAGGTTTCCAGGCGGATCTTGAAGTTATTCTCCTGGTGCCTCACTGCAATGCCATAGCGGAGCAGCATCTCTATGTACGGTGGCCAGAATGTGTTGTCTATCGTCACGTAGGGGTCGTGTGGTGTGTTCAGGACCTTGTTCATGAGCAGCTGTGGCGGTACAGAAGACAGGAGACTGGGGTTCAGTAATGGTACAATGTGATACAACCTTTAAAGTATGCAGGCAGGCATTTACACACAGACAGTTCATTGGATTTGGGTTTGTATTTCTGTCTCTATTTGACAATACACATTTAAAAAAGAGATGCTAGGAAAGAGATGACGTGACAAAAGTGCTGCCCCACTTATGTACTGGATGTGTTTGTGCACATGCTTTTGTGATTTCGGTTTGAGAACGAAACAATGACGTATTTAACAATATATAACAAACTATTTTACATGCGCAGCATTGAGAGTTGGCAGAATTGACTGCTCAGCCGCAACAAAACTCTCAACTTTTCCAGCCAATCAAAACTCTGATAACTTGTCAGATGATGACGTCAAACAACCGTTTGGGTTTATCCCCAAAATTAACAAAATAACAAAACATAATATGTTCTCAGAAGGAGATTATCATCAGAGATGTCATGTGTAGTTAACATTAACATGACAGTTTTGTGACCATTTTGCTGAAGTTTATTGTCATCTTTAGTTTTCTGTAACTCCAGTGGACGAGAGGGGAGGGGGATTGAGATATAACTTTTCACAATTAGTTATAATCTTGTTTTTTATAATCGTCATTAGTGCGCTAGCCAACTACAAACACATTTTCCTGTCCACTGGACAGTTTCTGCATATTTTATTATTGTTATGTCACCTTAGCTTTTCCCGCCATTATGTCAAAATGTCTGCTGTGACAATAGACCTGCATCTTTAAAAGGTCACAGCCTTTGACACTATTTAAAGATATCCATTCTTATTTCAGTAATAATGATTAAAACAAGATATTTTGGCCCAGAGAACTGTATCATGACATTTTCTAATCAACAGCAGTTTCTAGCTACTAATCTCAGTTCAACTCAAACCATCTGCACAGCTGTGGATCCATCAGGCGTCAGTGGTGGAACTTTCTTTGTTTATTCTTTCATGATTTGTGTGAACTGAGCCTTTAAGCATTACCCTGACAGAATAAAAGAAATGTTAAATTATTTTCTGTTTATTTTGGTTAAACAACATAACAATGAGTTATTCAGTTTCTTGAAAATGTCATGTCAGAATCCTTTTAAAACCCAAACTGTTAGACAGTGAGCACCTGCTCGGGTTCACACATCTCACTACAGGATGTAGTATGTCTTAATAGCTTCATTTTTGTTTTTATTGTAAGACCCTCTGTTTTGAAAGATGCTATATGAATGAAGTTAACATCATTATTATGTATGTAAAGTCTCCTCATCTAACTTGAATTGTTAATTATTTAATAATTATTGACAATATATTGCACTTGTTCTTCATACGAACATTTGGGTCAATATTTAGCATTTAACTAAAAAGATATTTCACATATTTTGATTGTAAATTTCTATTATATAAATATATGACTCTTGACTTTTGCAGTACTTCTTTTTTCTTTTACTTTGTATATTGTGACTGTTACCACGACACAAAGCAAAACCTCGTGGTCATTAAACCTGTGTTATGATTTCTGATATCGGCTGCTTTCACTTGAAGCACGAGGACATCGAATGAATTGGACATCAAAGCTGATTATGTAGTGCATCAAAACCCACCTCGAGAATTTCATTAAGTGAAATCAAGTCTTCGTCTAACTCCTGGGTAATGTTCTGAAAATGAAAACAACAAAAAAAAAAGGTTAGCTGCACTAGACTAGTAACGACACACGTTTTGCATGTAAACAGGCGCCACAAGTACAGACGAGCATCAAACACAGAAACGGCTGCGGCACCTTCTTCTTCTTGTTTGTACTGTATTCATCCTGAGGGAGAGGGACGTGCTTCTCCAGTAAGTCCCCCAGAGACTCCATCAACCTCTCCTGGTAGACCTTCGTCTTCTGGATTTTGGCCTTGGTGTCCTGCAACACACTGTGGAATGCGGCACACACACACATTTTAGCTCAAACATTCATTTTTCAAAGTAAAATATGAGTTTATTCACATTCATTCATTTTTGTATAACTGCATTATTTTGCCTCTTTCCATATTTCTGCTACTCTTCACATGCTTTGCTGCCCTCCAGTGGAGACACACCTCAAAACCTGTTCTCCTCTGGTTTAGTGAGACTTCGCCACCACACTCACCTATGCTCTGATAATTTCCCCTTTTCCATTTGAAGTCGTTCGACATGGTCTTTGGCAGCTAACAGTGCCTGTTTCTTCTCCTCCAACCACTTCTGTTCACTAAAAAACATAAACTTTAAGAACAATATAGAGAGCAAAACAAAGACAAAGTATCTGAAAGGTCTCATTCAAGCATTTACAGTATATTCCCCGAGGAAGGACAATAAGTTTGCACTATAAGTACAAGTTTTACGCACAGTTCTTTAGTTTCTCTCAGTTTGTCTCTTTTTGCTTCCTGGCAAGAAAGAACCATCTCAAGTTCAGAGCACAGCTTGAGCATCTGTGAACAAAGTGAGACAATGGATTGCATAACTGGAGACTTGCATTTAAATAAGTAATTTCAATAGAAGATATTCTTAAATGTTACATTTCACAAAGAGATGTACCTCCTCTTTTCCAGTTTGAAGTAAAACTTCTGAATTCGATGCCAGCACTGGATGCAGCAAAAATAAATATACAAATAAATGCATTTAAAAAATGCTACTTTTGTAATATCAAACATTAGATACAGCAGGAATAACAATTTGGATTTAATTTGAAAGCCTGGAATCACAATTTGATAAAGTCACAAAGTCTGAAATCTGGATTAAACTGTATGTTTGTTGCACCAATGTCACAGCAGGATACATTGTTTATTTTGAAATGTAGAATGACGTAAAACTGAGGTACTGATTTGTGATATTCATACTTCAGTTGCAAATACTTTTTATCACTATTACAGTGTGAATGGAGGACTCACGTGTCGGCTCCACAGTCAGCCACTGCTTCAGTTCAGCGTCTGTTGCCATCAGACGATTTACTGCCTGTTGCAGATGAATATTCACGATGCACAGAAAATACAAACACATCCCATTTATGAAGCAGGATTAAGTTATTGTGCAAGATATTTACATAAACAAATATCACAACATATACATGAAAACAAATTAGCTGACAATATTCTGTCAAATGTGAACATAAAAATGTCATTTCAAATGCTCCCAATGGAAATAAAATAAAACCTCAAGTGACAGAAAAGCACTGCAACACTTTGTCTCTCTCGGTTTGGTGAAATAATACTTAAAAGTTTAAACAAGCCTTGGAAAGATTTGGGGACATCTAAACTGGAATTGAATACATGTGTACCAACAGGTGAGGACGAGGTTATTCTAGTTTTTGGAAGCTAAGTGAACTAAATTAAGATGAGGTATTTGTTTTTTGTGTTGTCCATAATCAGAGGGATGCATTTGACTGATGAGCGGTGTGTATCATGCAAGAAAACATAGATCACCAACCATGAAATGCTACATTAGTTGTTAACATTTATAAACACACTTATGGCTCGTTATTGCCATCTGCAGCTCCATAAAGCACAACTCTCTCCCATTTTCTGCATTATACTATTAAACTAAGATTATCATCTCATATTATAGCTATTTTTGAACTAATATTATTCTTATAACTATATCATTATTATCATGAGTACATCTTATTTTTGAAGTAATATTATCATTATCATATAGTTATCATCATAATGTGTATAGCTCGTTTTGCATTTATCTACTATATACATGTAGTATCATAACATGTACAGCTTATCCTTTCATTTTTACATTTATATTTACTTATTTTCATATTTGTGGAGTAGTGCAGTGGGTTACTGCACTACTCTACGTGCCTCTGCAAGATAAATTATGTTCTTTTAATTTTTTATGGCGTTTTTCCTTAATGTGTAAACTGTTTAAAGTTGGCGGTGCGAGATTAGAAGTTATGTCTAAGCAGTTCTAAGTATTCTGTCCTTCCCTGTACATTTTGTAGCGTAATCGATTGTTGAATAGTCAGATAAATAGGTAATCTTGCTTGCCTCTTTAAAGAACTTTGATGCAAATGATGTTTATAAAAAGGGCTGTATGAATATGACAAGAAGTGAAAAGTGTTGTCTTGGCCATTTAATCAAATATTTTTGTTTTAAAAAATGTAAATGTTTAACTTTTTTTGAAATACCCACTTCAAGGTTTTCCTTGTTGTATCATTAACTTCGGGAAGATGCTGCATACAAACTGAAACATACCGTACATGTAATCATCTCACCTGCTCTCGAGTATTCTCACAGAAATCTGGTTCACACAGAATAATCTCATTCTGAAGCTGCAACACAGAGAGACAGTCCACCGTTTATAATTTATCTGCACATGCAGTGACAGATTAGAAAGGACAGCCTCGCTAAACATGCGTTTACCTTTTCCAGCTGAGCAAACTGATCCTCGCACAGGTCCATCAGCTCGCTGAGAGCAGCCTCTGACAGCTCTGCTGCTGCCTGGCCGCCGGACTTCACCTCCGCCTGAACACGGACACATAAAACGGACAAAAGGTAACGATTTGGATTTGGGTTTGTTTTTTGAATACTCACTACAGTACGGACATAGTTGGCACAGTCAGAGCATGGTTGAGTTTTTATTAGCTGTCGGTTAAACATGGCTCGTGATGCCTAATGAAAAGTTGACATTAGCTAGTTTACGCTAGCAGGGTCGATATTCTCTGTAATGAATGTGAAAACATCGCACTTTACATAACCGTGTACATATCTACACTACAAGGATTAGTCAAAGGACGTGTAGACTTACCATAATTAGTAAATGTCACTGTTCTTTCTGCACGACACGGTCAACAACAACAGACGGTACTTTTTCAAAATACCGCCAACCCTGATGACGTCACGCCCGCGACAGAGGGGAGTGCTGAGGAGCTCTGACGTTGCGCAGGACTGCGCATGCACTTTTTAATTTAGCAGAAGGAAAATATATATATATATATATATATATATATATATATATATATATATATATATATATATACATAGATGAAGGATATAAATAAATCAACAATGATGGAAGTTATGCTACAGTATAATTTAATATGAACCATAAGGTTAACTGAAAATCAAGAGGGAAAAAAGATTAGAGATAAAAAAGAGCAAAGTAAGATACATTAATAAAGCACGGACTGAGATATAGATGTTTAAAAAATGTTTTTCCTTAATGACTTAATGGGCTTATTGTTTACTCTCTTCAATAGACAAAAACTATTTCCAACAAGGCCAAAGCCAAACATCATGTTAGGTTATAGGCTATAGGTCATCCATAATTGGTGGTTTAAATAATAAAAGTACAATTTATACAAAAAGGAAAACAGTACTTATACAGGTAATGGTGCCCTATGTGAGTGTTTCCTTTTTCAGCTACTTCTACTTCACTACATTTCAGAGGGAGATATTTTATTTTATACTTTTTACTACACTGCATTTATTCCTACTTCATTTATTTGACAGCTATACTCAATATTTACTATAAAGTTCAAAACGTTACATACAATATGATACTTTGGTACAAAGTTAACTACCCAAAAGACCAAAGTGAAAATGTGTTCCTTCTTAATCAACTACATGTGGATGCATTAATAATCATAATCCAATATTATAACACTCTGAAAAGGTATCCTACAGTAGGAAGGAAACTGACACCAGAGAAGTGTTATAATTCTGAACATGGTATTACTGGCTCTCCAATTCGTCTAAGACGTTTATACTGAGAGGAAGAGATAAATAATCACCAAGTCATATCTACACTGCGGCCTGCATCAGAGTTCTTACCCAAATCAAACTCAGATTTTCTGAACAAAATTCACGATTTTCACGATCTGTCCTGAGCATGTCAAAGGTTGAAGAAAAAATCTTTTTGATTTGGATTTGATCTGTTTTCTTCTACAATCCCCACCATTACCAACACATTCAATTGCTAAACATTTCCTATTATCACATATATTATTTTTTTAGTTTTTCTTTCATTATAATATGTGCAAACCACTTTTTGTTATTTTTATATTTACATTTCCTTTTCATTCGTATATTATAAATCATGCACAACCTGTCTAATCAACCTATTCATCGTGGTGTAAATAAAGCAAATTTAAATTTAAATTTTAGAGAAAGGAGAGACAGAGAGATTTTTTATTTATTTGCTCAAATCTAAAATTACAAAATACTATGATGCTGTATTAAAAACAAACAGAAAAAGATGTGAACTAATTAATAAAATATACACAAATGCATAATTTAATTTAAGATTAGTCCAAAAATAATTCCATTCTTTACAACGGAACATAATAGCACAATATTAATATAATTATATATAATATATAATAAGATATAATTATTAATATAATAATACATTTTAAAGCGCTACACGTTAGTGAACTCCTTCACATTGTTTGTGAAAACTGTAATCCACTTCCACTCTGGCCTTCAGATGCAGAGAGAGAGAGATAGGAAAACAAAATGTGTTGAGAACTCCTTATGACAACAACTTAGTATTACTTAGCAGTATTTATTTGATGTAAATATACATTTTACCTAAATACACAGACACACACACACACACACACACACACACACACACACACACACACACACACACACACACACACACACACACACACACACACACACACACACACACACACACACACACACACAGCATGGCTGGTTAAGTGCTCACTGTAGTGAGTACACTGCCCTGTGAACACCAGCAGGTGTCTCTGCTTATCCCTCTCTTTAGTGGCCGAGCAGCTGACTGGAGTTTGAAGCTTTTCAACATCTGCATTTCATTTTTTCCTTTTTCACTTCCTTCCTGGTTTTGTTTTTATAATGTGGTTAAGAATTTCATGACACAAGTCTGAGTATGTTTTGGTCTGACAGATGATTTTAAACGACGACTGCGTCAGGTTTAGATGTGCTTCTAGACGACTTCCATCAGGGACACATTTAGTTCATTTCACTTTTTCTTTATAATTCGTCTGTTTCCTGTTTTTGCTCTATACGGCAATAAAACATTTATATTTCCATCACATATATTTAGTAACCTGAGCTAATAGTGACAACATTTGTACCATCTTTATTTCTTTTCTACACCCATATATCCATATGTATGTGCTGCTAATGACTTGTAGGATTATTAAGAACTTTCTTTACATTCTTGATTTAAATCTCTGTAGAAAAATACTAAACTCACATTGCTGGTGCACTTTTCACCATATTTATTTTAACCAGCAAAGGACGATGTGCTTATCACCAACCAGCAATGCAAAACAATATTTCAAGAATCATTTAATAACTCTTTAATAATTAATATTTTAAACACAGTGGTCATACATAGTTAATATCTAACTGCAGACTGTTTACTGCAGCCTTCTGTTTACCTTCCTCACGTCTCACAATGTTTAATTCAAATCTGTTTTAACATATTATATTATATGTAGTATGTATCATCCCTCAAAATGTGCAAAATACAATATTACAATATCTGCATCTCTTATCTCTCCTGTCGGTTTATTTATAAGACACACAAGCACAAAGGTTTTCTGTTGCTTGGTTGTAATGATGTTAAACTATCAGAGCATTGGTTGCAGCAAAACTGGAAGAACAATTCAGCCCAAATGGTGAAGTGGACTCTTTCTGAGTGCTTGGTTTTAATACAGTAGACGTGAAGCAGCAGCAGCAGCAGCAGCAGCAGCAGCAGCAGCAGCAGCAGCAGCAGCAGCAGCAGCAGCAGCAGCAGTAGAGAATATATATTTAATGATTTCCTATGTTTTCAAGCTACATCCAAAAATCACATAGCCTGGATTATTTGAATGATCAACTAGAATTTGATTAATATGCAAATTTCCGAACAAACTGTTCCATTTGAGCCTTCAGCGCAGCCTAATTAATCAACAGTTAAAGGAAATTAATACATACATCAATTCTGTCAGGAACATGCTTAGTTCAATCGCCCGTAAAATTGAAGTTTGAAGTATTAACTGGCTCCACAGGAAGGCTATGATTAAAACTCTACAATTCAGGCAATGCAGGCAAATATAAAGTCATTTACAGATCCCCTTTTTTTATATATATATTCAATAATAATAATTAGGATCATATAATAATAATAATAATAATAATACGTTGATGGATGCTGATTGTTTTTTTTATGCTGTTTTTGAGAAGAAAAAATGGAAAAATCCAACTAATTTGTGTATTTTAAAGCTGGCCTTTACTGCTGTCGCCTGACCAGTGTCTGAAATATTAATTTACACTTTACACCTAAGACTGTTTTTCACAAGGTGCAAATAATAATAAAATAAAGAGAGAAGAAGAGAAAGAGAGGGGGAGTAACATAGGGGAGGGGAAGGGATGAAAAGAGAGAGGGCTGTAGTATTGTTTCAGTAGGGACTCATGCATCAAACTTCAATTTTCCGGACGATTGAAGTAGTGATTTTTTCCATCTTGAAGTGAAATACTGAAATACACTTAAGACCTCCAGATTAATTACCACGAAGTGGTCCCACAGACTGTAGTATTACTTATCACCGGGCCCGCCTGACAAGGCCTCATAAAATAAGCAAGTGAAATCCATAAACTTAGCCTGCCTTAACACTCTCTCCCTTCATAAATATGCTTGATTCAGAATAGGCTGCAGAGCACAAACACACACAAACACACACACACACACAAACACACACACACACACACACATACACGCACACAAACACACACACACGCACACACACACACACACACACGCACACACACACACACACACACACACACACACACACACACACACACACACATACATGTAATATACGCCTAGAAAGGATTAGTTTTTGGAAATTAGTTTTAAATCGACATTTTTGCAAGTCAATTTACAAAATAATTCAATTGAATTTTTCTTATTTAGGGTTAGCCTACCTTCGATTAACTAAACATTATTATAATAAATAAGAATTAAAGGAAACCTACTATTTAGCATTTCTAAGCAGTATATAAAATGTATATAATAAATGGATCATAACACACTATAATACAGTTTGCAGGCAGATATAAGGATATTTTAATGTGTTTATTAAAAGGCAGTATTTGTAAACATTTCAAACTTTTCCTATGAAAATATATTTTGTATTATTTCAACTGTGTGTTTATTATATTGTCCTTGATAATCTGTTGAAACAGCAGAGTCCATTATGGGAGCCCACACGAGGGGGTATGGTTGTTCATAAATACATTAATAAACACTTATATCTGCTTACAACTACATTATAATGTGTTATAACCCATTTATTAAATGATACTTATACATTATAAATAGAGGGAATTAAAGTAAAGTGCTACTGATTTTTTTTAGTATAGGACTAATTTGCCTTCAGATAATTTACAATAGCTTGAACTAAGTGCTTACAGGCCTATAAATGTATTCAGGTTGTCCTGAATTAAAAAAAAAAAAAGTAAGAAAAAATAAAATAAAATCCAACACTATAAAACAAGTCACAAGAAGACAGCCCTACTTATCATTTCTTTGTACAGAGAGAGTTAAACGGGAGGAGAGCCTTTTGAGTTCCTCTCTTTCTCACATCACCATGTTTTCAGCTTCATTAAACTCCTTAAAGACAAAAGAAATAAAGAAGAAGAAGAAAAGAGATGAAAAGAAAACCAACAAAGGACTCCCCTAACCAGACTTTGGCATAAATGTCACAGACTAAACTCTTTATAGCTGCCTACTTAACATTAAAAACACTTCCAACAAAATCCATTTCTTGTTTAGAAAACGTTTCTTGGACAGAAGTCAAACATATTATTCTAGAGCTAAAAAGCGGAGAAAGACAAGCGGCTCACAGAAAAGGGGCAGTTTCATTGTAATTCATTGACTTGTTCAAAACGCCAGGCAAAGAAAAGGGCTAGACATTAATAGCCGCAGATGCCCTCATGAAGGGAGAGTCTATGTAGGCATTATGGCCTTTGTTCGCGCCCAGTTAAACTGTTTAAAAGGAGGGTTAACTCAATCCATCAAATTGTCTGAAATTGTGAGGAAATTTCAAAAACCATATGGCCTCCAAACGTTTGCGTCCTTTTTGTGCGGTGGGACACACTTGTCTCAGTATTGCTGCCTGCGGGGGACCGGCCCTGCTCCTTTGTGGCTCGTCCCATCAGGGAACGCTGCTCATTTGTCCCCACTTTTCATGCTTTACGCTCAAAATTACGGCCCAGTCCTGCAGAACAAAAAAGGTCTATAAAAGGCCCGGAGAAACTGGCCCAAAACTTTGTGTTTTTGTGGCATCCTCGTCTTTTTTTCCCCCGGCACCAGATTTGTGTTTCTCACATAAATTTTTGCCACGAATGGAGAAACACGTCTTAGGGTCAAGAAGCCACGATACGCATTTAGTGTGTGAAAGGAGATGTGAGATTCCGGGCCACAAAATGTTTAGAGCATCCTAGTAGAAAAGGACACAAAGGGACAAAATAGTTTAGTATAATAACTCTAAATAGGCCGCTTTTGATAGGCTCACACGCCCAGATTTGGCAAGGAGAGCGTGTTTCTAAAATCTTGTTTTTGTCCTCACGAGATGAAAAAGAAAAAACCAGGCTATTATATTCATGATAAAAAAAAAACTCGATATTAATTCAAGAATTACAACATAAAAGATATATTCAGAAAAGCCATTTTATTCCCATAGTAGCCTATATACATTACAGTCTGTGCATTGGTTTTTCAAATAATGTCCTGATTTTAGAAAGGCACTTACAGGTGTACAAAACATAACAAATTTTTATAACTGTAAATCTATTGTATCCAAACAATAAATCTAAAAAGTAGCCTATAGCTTGTCAAAATCACCGCAATATTCATTTTTCTTTCTCGCCGTCGCGTGAGCATTCCCATAAAACGCATAAATGTCCGAGTTTGCCTCCGATCATCATCATCATCATCATCATGCACCGCAGCATCGGGACGCCAAATATCAACTGAAGTCAAAGGGGGGGGGGGGGGTCCAGTCAGATGATGAGGAGGATGTGGAGGAGAAGAAGAAGAGCCGGCAGTGACAAAGTGACTAAATGACGATTTGGCTCACAGAAAAAACACAAAAAATATTAAATAAAAAAAGAAATATTAAAGTAAAAATAAATAGATAATGATCACAAATCAAATCATGCATTTACATGCAAAAACTATGAAAATCTGGAGTACTTTCATTGTGGTGTGTGAGGGTAGGCCTTATAGGAAAAGCGATGGAAACAGGTGTGTGTATGTGAGTGTGTGTGTGTGCGTGTGTGTGTGTGTGTGTGTGTGTGTGTGTGTGTGTGTGTGTGTGTGTGTGTGCGTGTGCGTGTGCGTGTAGATAAGTGTAGGTGTGTTTGTGTGCGTGTTGGCCTATGGTGTAAAAAAATAATAAGTTACTTTTAGACCATATTGCTTTGATTGCAAGAAGTAAGAGTTTGCTAATGAATACATTGTAAAATACCACTGCATATTTCTTGTTCTGTGTTCATGCTTCACTATGAATAGGTCTATCTGTGCCGATATAAAAGTCATTACATTTTGGTACATGTTCTGAGATATGGTATACAATATAAGCAGTAAGTTACAAGTCCTCGTGAGGATTTTTTTCATTGTCTTTTTGTGTCTCTCGACCTTCCAGCCCCACGCTGTGCCATCAGTCATCCACATCAATCTCTACGTCCTCGTCCTCTGAGCACTCTTTACTAGTTGTGTGGTCTGAGAACGGAGACAGCGGCGAATTCCGCAGTTTCTGAGCGAGCTCGTGATCCTTCTGGCTGACCCGCGCGGGGGAATTGGGTCGCGGGTGGCCCAGCGTGCCGTTGGCGCATTTCTCCAGGTCCGCCAGTTTGGCGAGTTTGTCCAATGGGACCTGGCCGACGGCCTTGGCCGACTCCACGTCGGCCTTCATCTCCTCCAGGTCCCGTTTTAGCTTGGCCCTCCGGTTCTGAAACCACGTGATGACCTGCGCGTTCGTCAGGCCCAGCTGCTGTGCGATCTGGTCCCGGTCGGCCGGGGACAGGTACTTCTGGTACAGGAAGCGCTTCTCCAGCTCGTAGATTTGGTGATTGGTGAACGCCGTCCGAGACTTCCGACGCTTCTTCGGGGTGCTTCTCGTGCCGAAGAGAGTCATCCCGTCCCGGCCTGTGAGGGAGAGACAGAGGCCGAGTGAGAATCATTGAATCCTGCAGCTGCAGCAGGGCTCCCTCTGCACCGCTGCAGCAGTGTGCGCGTAAAAGTGAGGCTCACGCAAATATAGAAATGAAAGTGATCCTATTTGTAAAACAGTCAAGCCGTTAGCTCTTGTGGGAACAGGTAATTACAAGGATATTACATAGACACCACTGGGAAATATTGAGCACTAGACACATGAGACCCTAATATTAAAGAAAAGCTATGGCGATTTATTCCATTCAGCCTAGCCCAGAACATTAACACGCCTTTGTTCGATAAGAGGAAAAGTATGCATTCGTGAAAATGTTTCTTCTGGCTTTTAAACAAGCACATTTAATAAATGCATTGCATGACAAAGTGCAAAATAAATGGTGTTACTAAATGGTTATTTTCTATCTTATGCAAGCCATATCATTATAATAAGGAAAAAACTGAGAAACGCCCAATATTAAATTCTAAAAAGGTGTATTTCAACTGTATTTTTTTTGGGATGGAGATTTACCTTCCGCAGCCTGTAAAACGCTGACTTCAAGACCCTTGAAGGTCTTGCTGGCCAGCTCCTCCAGCGCGCAGAGCGGGGAGGTTTGGTTGAGCAGAGCCCGGCTGGACAGAGGGATGCTGGACGGACGGTGCTTCTCAGAGGACGAAATTAGATGAGCTGTGCCGCAAATGGTGTAACTTCGTTTCACAGACGGTTTGTTCAGGATGTCCTCGATGCTGAAGGGGGTCAGCGGCTTGTTGGAGTTGGCAGGAGGCGGCAAGTGGTCCAGCGGACTTCGCCTCCTGTTTTCCACTGCATCACATTTGGCCACTTCTTTGGATGTCATCATTGGTTGTGCGTAGAGTTTGTAAAGGACTTCGTTGAAAGGAAATAGTCAAGCAGTTAAAAACGAGCGATGCTATCGAGGGGGAAAAAGTCACATAACAGTTGGGAGGTAGAAAAAAAAAAGACACGGAGGAGAATGAAGAAAAAATCTTATTCCAAAATGGGATGTCTTCAAAGTGTCGATCCTCGGGAGCAGCAAGTCCGCAGGAGTGAGATGCCTCCCTGAAAATGGCGAGGTCCAAAGAGTTGACGATTACTAACAAGTTATCATTGATTGGTAGGTAATCAATTATCTCCAGTGGCACTTTCGCCCTCTTCCCTTTCACTCTTTGACTATGTTGCAGTCCAGTGCGGGGCTTTTTGCGACTGGGGGTGTCCCATTAATTAGGACGCATGGCTGGAAGGAGGAGGAGCCCGGCGGAATTATTATAATGCTTTGTGCTCTTATCATCTTTGGTCTAATTTAGTCGTGTGGTGAGACACCAGAATAGGTATATGGGGTAAATGAGGGGAAGCAGAGAGGGGAGAGAGAGGGAGAGGGAGAGAGAGAGAGCGAAAGATTGGAGGATATATCACAATCCGTAGCCTGTTTAAGCGTTTTTATGCGTAAAACTTTGGTTTTAGTTCAGCAGGAGTTTCTAGGCTTTTATTCAAAAAGTATTTGGATTATCCGGATGTTGCCAAAAAGACAAGTCGACTCAGGTGTTTTAGTAGTTGTAGCAGATAGTCAGAAGGATTTTTTCCTCGACCCAAAGCGTGGATGATCCTTTGTTTTGTAAAGGTAATGTAGAGCTGGGCCATATATCAGCTCTGACGATACCTCCTCTGGGGCGGGAGAGAAGGAGCAGCATGCATCCCTCTCAGCAATGCCAAATCCGGGTCATAACTCAGGCGAAAGGGCTCCTTTTTATTTCATCTGAGAAATATTTCATCTCCTCTCAAATTTCCCCCTCGTCCTCCAGGTTTGACTTGATGAGTGTATGTTGGTGCTGGGCTGAAGGATTGGCGACAGGATATTTGCATAGGAAAACGAACTTGCGCAGCAGGACAAAATATATGATTTTTTTCCCCCTATACATTGTTGTTTTAAAAAATGCCGATACAGAAAATGGTAGTTTGTCTTTTAATTTCATGACATTTAATTTTGTATTTCATCTTTACAAAATACAGTTGCTCGTCATTTTAACGTGGAACAGGGACATTTTAAGGCTAAACTACTAGCAATATATTATTATTATTGTTATTATTATTATTATTATTATTATTATTATTATTATTATTATTATTCGAACAGTGTTTGTTGTCTTCGATGCTGATAAAATAACGCTGTTATTTAGGGATATTATATTTATTTACCTTAATAATGAAAGTCTGTTCAGGTTGTTTTGAGTAAATATTGCGATGATTATCTTCACGTGATCGATGGACACGCCACTGAAAAATAAAACATAAACAGAGTGATGAAGATGAAGATGATGATGAGAGGATAAGGATATAGGATAAATACGTGGTCGCATTTCATTATTTATATTTAGCCTTATTAACATGTTTTCTATATTAGTCTACTATATTGTTTTATTAAAACATTAGCTGTATTTAATCAGCAAAGACTTGTCCGTTGGTGTCACATGGCGTGTTACTGAGGCCATCAACGTTAAACACAAGGTTCAGTTTCTTTTAGGCTGAAACCAACGAAAAAAGAGACTTTTCATTTTGCTCTGCTATAAACTACAACAGAAATAATGACACCTTCATTTTTGTTTTAAGTTAATTTTAAGTTGATTTGTTCGTTTAACATGAAAAAAAGAGATCTTTGGCTGTCAGTTTGCAATGGGCTAAAAAAAAGAAAACAAAAAGAAAGCAGCCAGGCAGTTTATAGTTCTGCTGGTGGGGGGTGAGATCTGATTTCAGTGGTAACTGTTCTTTGGACGCTGTGTTGAAACATAACCAATATAACATAATCTCCAACGTTTGCCAGGAGTTTCTTTAAGCTTCTCAATTATTTTCACAAAACCATTTTGTCTAAAAAAAGAAAAAAAAAAGAGAGAACAGGGTTTAAATGTAAAAATAAAAATATAACAAAAAAATACATATGGCAGACCAAGTTAAACCGTCAGAATGACTTTGATGTTTTTAAAATAGAGTTCCATTAAAGCACACGTTAACATTTATTAAGGAAAACAAAATTAAGCTATATGAAAAAAACCAGGTGTTTTGTTTCATCATATAAAACATTACAGCAAATAAAGAATACAACCTGAAAGAGCATTCACATTATATTATTATATTTTTCTTTGGCCAACAACCAAACTGTAAGATGCATTAAGTGGCACACAGGCTGATCAGTTGTGGGAACACACTTTGTAAAATGTAAGTTGTTTTTATTAAATGTGTGTGTATCCAGCCAGCTGAGCTGTGTTGGATCCTGTTGTTTGCTGCCTGTTCATTAAAGACGGATATTTGTAGTGTTGTGTCATCATCTCTGTGTCTGGCTTGCCAAGGTCAACGACACGGCCTGCCTCTCAGCTCTCCTTTAGCCACAGAACTTAATCTCTTAAGCTACTAGACTGTGCAGGGGACGTCCGCTGGCGGGGGACAGTGCAAACCACATCACTGACAGTCTGGAAAACGACTCCGATGCACTCATAAACTGTTTTTTGCTCTGCTTTGGAAGGCGGGGTGAACATTTTTTTATGGATTTGTAATAACCATCCCAAAAAGCTCTACTTGATCATAATCCAGTAGTGCTAGCGTAAAATATTATTTTTACAACACTCCTGTAATCTGCCACTTAAATGCATTTACAAGAACACAAGCCCCCTTTTTCTTCCCAACCAGGTGTTGATTTAGGCCTTCCACACTGCGGTCTGTTAGCTTAAAGTGCCACCCTGCAATATGTGTTAGTGACCTCGTGCAGGAGGAGACACAGCATTCACTGCAAGGCTTACACTGCGATTAGACAGCTGCAGGGGAAACTATCCACATTGTAGCCATTTTGTGAGACCCCAAAGATGGGGTGTCATGTCTCCCCCTCCTCTCCCAAAGGCCTTCCAGTTATCTGACATGACACCAGATATAGATACAGACAGGGAGAGATAGGCTCGGATGTGTCTCTCAGTTTAAAACATGTACTGTATAAATCACAAGTCATTACCAGAGGTCACTGACTGAGGCACACCATTGGATGGTTTCATCGCCAGGACCAGTCTGGTTGGAGGGAGAGTGGATTTATCTAGCGGTGGGATCTCTGGAGAGGCAGCCATATTTTATGTGACTAGAGATGTAATAACAGGCCTCTGACAAATCCCTGACGGCCCCGGCTTCTCCTGCCTCGCAGTGCGGTGCCAGTGCTGCTGGAACATAAGCAGCACTATTATCACCACCATGCACATGGACTGCACTGTGCCGCTCGGCTAACTGTTTTCTCCAGGGTTGGGAGCTCTTTGCTGTGATGCTCACAAGGGTCTTGTTAAAGGGTTAGTTCAACCAAATCATCATAAATACTCTCAGTTACCTCTGGTGGTATCTTGCCATGCAATCGTGGGTTTTATGCGCCCAAATATTCACCTTGGAGACTTCAGATCCAGTTTCTTTATTGACTTAAGAACATAATGACATGGAATTCAAACAATACAATAATTACACAAAACATGGCACCCAGCAGGAATTAAGTGAAACAGAAAATACTTTAAAGAGAGACAATAGCCAGGTTTCCATCCATATGTCGAAATCGTATCGTAATGTATGAACATTTTCTCTGTATAAATGTCGATACATACGATTACGATTATTTTGAGAAAATTAGCAAAAGAAAAAATACGACATTTCTGTTAGTTTCATAAGATAATGTGAGGAAGGTTTTCCTCAGTTGAGGTTTAAATCTTTCGGGGATTTACTCGGACGTTGAGGTCACATGCTTCACGTACGTCATCACTTAATTGCTAAATCTGTTTCTGTTGTTCTTTTCTGGGGTTTTGCTTTTATGAACACATTTGTTTTCGCTATTTCAAGATTTTTACACATTTTTGGCGTTTCCACTCAAGTTCTTTTTATAAGCAAATTAAAAATGTGAATCAAAACAAGTGGATGGATACGCACCTCATGTGACTTTTAAAAGAAGAAAAAACACATTCCTCCTCTAAGTTTAACTGAAATAAAACACACCTTTGCTCAATTTAATACACTGGGAGGTGTTTCTGCGACAGTCTGAGTCTGCTGTGACTAGTAGCTTATGGTGGCTAATGTTAGCTAAGTTTAAATCAGTGATGCCATTGAGTGTTTGCTTCTTGTGCTACTGTTACACAACGCTTTAGCATCATCTCATTATTGTTTCTCATGGCTGTAGTGGCCACTGCTTAGCTTTAACAGACGCAGAACATAACCTTTTGGCTCAATTAACTTAAACATACATGCACAGTTTAAAACGTACTTGGCAAATATATCTCTCTGTTACTCTGGATTAATATTCTACGAATGAAATACAGTAAAATCTGGTCAGAGTGAGATCAGGATCTGGGAGTGTTTTTGGACAGACATGTTGCTGTTGATAACTTTAATATATTATATATTAAATATACAATATTTTGAGCACCACAAACAAAATGTATTTCACCTCACTTGTATTGAGTAAGATGCAGAAAGCCAAACTTAAAGGATAAACACAAAACGATCTACAAAGATACCTCTATAGGCGTTAAAGTACAAGTGGTGGTAGACATATTCAGATTTACTTAAATAAAAGTATAAATATGCAAAAAATGCAAAAAATACTCCATCAGAAATCTTGCATTTAAAATATTTACTTAACTAAAAGAATGTAAGTGTTATCAGCTAATTGTATCAAAAGTATTAAAAGTACTAATTTTAACGTTGAAGCCAGTCGAGGTGGAGCAAATGTGAACTACTTTGTTGGGTAGTTGTTTTAGAAAAGAGCTGCTTATTTTATCTAATCATGTTTTGTTAATACAATATTCATCGGCAAAGTGGCTTGAACCTACAGCTGTCAAATAAATCTAGAGGAGTAACAAGAGCAATCTCTCTGAAGTATAGTGGAGCAGGTATAAAGCAGGAGGACATAGAACAACACAACTACCACCTAATTATACTGAAGTATACCACGTGAGTAAATGTACTTTTCATTTTTTATTTGTGTGAATTTACCCTTTAAAATGATAGATTATCTTCACCCTCTCACCAAACTTAAAATAAATGGTTGCCTTTCATTAGGTTTGATTGTAAAAAAAGAAAAGAAAAAGAAACCTTGACTCACAGCTGAATGCTTCCAACCCCCCCATACAAACTGCAAAAAGAAAAAAAAAGAAACATAGAAATTGAGTCGAACAGTCAATAAATTAACAAGTCAAGACATGATCCCCATGCAAGGAAAAGCAGAAACAGGTGCACAGTCTCATAGGAAATACAAGAAGTGCATGCTGAAGTTGCCCCATGGGGAGTGTATAATGCAGTTACTTTCTGCTTAAAGGAACCTTTTCATGGGTCTGTGGCTGAAGTAATACAACATATTCTCACTGCTATGGACGTTATAAAGAAGCATTCACTCAAAAAATAGTCTGACACCAAAGTTTAAAAGGGTGCCAACATTGTTTTTTCTCTTTATGACGACTATAAAACCTGAAGCTGAACCCCACGAGATCTGTTTCCTGTGTCTTACCTGGTGCAGCAGTTGCTCTGCTCACACTCTTCTGCCAGCCAGCAACAGACTGTCTGCACGCCCCTGATCATACTGGTGTGGTTTGGGGCCTGTACACTTGTTGTTGGCGCAGCCTGAACATAAGCACTTCCTAATTTACAGAAAGCACAACAGGCACATATGTGGTCATCAGATACGAGTCCGCGCCACAGCCAACTTCGACCATTAAACCCATCTCGGAAAACGTGTTTCACCTCGTTTTTACACATCCCTTCACAATCTGCTCAGGAGTCACTTCCACGTGCTCCCAGTCACTGAGCAGTTTTCCCTTTGCTTCTCTATATTCACGGGCTGCTGATGAATCCCTCCTCTGCACTATGAATGTCACAGCGCAGCACTAGATAGTGCTTCATCTGAATGTTCTTCCTTTCTCATCTAAACTTCAACATAAAACACAGTAAGCAGTGATGCTGAAGGATTGTGTTATTTGGGATGGCCAGGGTGGGAAAAGATTATTCATCGCCTTTGGTGATAAAATCTGCCAGAGGAGAACTGGGGAGAATTATGACAGCAATCCTTTATTTTTTTCGTTTGTGGAGGCTATTTGTTTTTTGCTTTTTGATGCAAAGAGGATAGAAGATAGAATAGAAGCAATAGAAGAGACCTTGAGGTGAAAAACAGAAAATCCAATGTGTCCCATTCAGAAGTGTAAACACCAGCTGCATTTCTGTTGATTACTCGTAAGTAAAATTATAATGATTCAGACCGGATTTTATTACTTATTACTCACTGTTTATTGCAGGTTGCAATTATGCACTCATTATTTGCTAACCTGTGATATGTTATTATTTTAAGCTTTAATCATTTCAGATTATCAACTGTGCGGAGGTATGTCGAGTGTCTGCTTTTTTAAACCAAATCGCAGCTTATATAATTCAAACATGTACTTAAAATAAGATAAGACCACCAGGCCACTCTAATTACATGAAGTGGGTTTGGGTTGTGTTAATTCAATGCCCATAGGGGCTTTTCCAATATGGCCGCATGGGAACAAATGCTGACAGGTCAGCTGTTCTCTCTGCGAAGAGAGGAATGTCTCCCTTTCTCCTCCTCGCTCCCTCTTCTTCACTCTCTCCATCCTTTGTCAATTATTTTACTCTCTTTTTTTTTCATTCTCTCACTCTTCTCTCTGTCAGGTCTCTCCTCCCAACTTACACACACTCATACACACAAACATTGTCTTTGAGAGATGGCCTCTGTCTTTCAATTAGCCTGCAATGGCCCTCTTACAAGGCTGGCGTCTGGCGAGTTAGGCCCGCAGCAGATGCTGCTGTGGATTGGCCGTTCATCTGCAGCCTGCAGACTGTATTGAATAGTCATTAGGGTGGAGCTGACTATTCATGACAGAAGAAGTGGCTTTGTGTGGGAGGGGATGCTGCTACATCATGTTATCTTTATTCTCTTGTTCTCCGTGTTTTCTTTAGTTTTTTTTTTTAGCATAGGAGGATCTGATTAGGAGGATAAACAGATAATGAATAGTGTCTCTGCTTGACAGTCATCTGAAGTGTTTTTATTGTGAGGATGTTATGGTTTGTTGTATGATTTCGATCCGAGATGGAGAAAGCAAAGAAATAAAGAAGAAGAGCTGCAAAGAACCCCCTGTTGGGCAGAAGAGCCACGAGCCAGTCTGTTGCATTTGTGTATGATTTGTCGACTCTCAGTGGGTCCGTTCATGAAGCACCTGGCAACCCTGCACAGAGGAATATGGTGGCTGCCACGACCATACCCCAACACACACACAACCATATGCCCCCATTGTCATTCCAATGAGCTCGGACAACATTCACTTTCCCCTCCTTTCAGCAAACGCTATCAATGCAAACCCCATGTGGAGGGGCCCGGGTCAAGAGGAAGACTCACTACAAAGTGGCCGCTGACACACAGGGAGGCACACACACACACACACACACATGCATGCATTTAAACACACACACACACACACACACACACACACACACACACATTGCTGCCTCCCTCTGCTCCTCCTCCCACTCCTCTCCTGAACCCCCGTAGGCTGGACTGAGGAAATGTGAATTAGCTTCATCAATGCAGAGGTTAACATTGCGCAAAGACGATGTTGACCTCTCGTTGTATTCTTGGTTTGATGTCTTTCTTAGGGCCAAATGCTTATGAATAAAAATGGCGAGGGGAGAGGTTGACAAAGGGATTTGTCTGACTAATGCCAAGGGAAAACCCCTCAGGGAAAGCCTGGTTAAGCCCAACACCACTGAATCCCCCCCTGCAGTATTATCAATCATGGCGTGGCTCACACAGCGCTGTTATTGTTTTTACTATAATTGTGTCAGAATAGCTTTCATTTGTCTCTAATGAAAAGTGTCTGCATTCATCATGCTAATGCAGTGACAGCATAAATATCACACGGGGCAACATATAGCGCCTTCTTAAACATGTAGCATTGAAAATGTGCCAGAAACATATGTGCTGCCTGCTTGTGCCTGTGTGATAGTAAATCATTTAATTTCACTTTAATGTGTAAATTACCCAAATTACAAAAAACATATTGTCTCACTTAGGGCTGTCCTGATATCAGATTTCCACTACATGGTTATCATGGCCAAAAGAATTCCCAATGAAGATATTGACGTGACATCTCTAGAAAATTCTAGACGAAGCGAGAAAGAAACGGAAATTATTTAGGATTTTTTATTAACACTATATTAAAATATGTGAATTATTAACGTGATATCAATAATGAACATTTTAATATAACAATTATCGTCAATACCGCTATATTGCAACAGCCCTATTCCAGGTAAAGTTAGTGGCATCTAGCCAGTTTGAAAAATTGCATAAACATTCAAGAGCAATGTTCATTTCAAGAAACATCAAGAATACAAACATAAAGAAGACAAGAATCATGTCTCGTTGTCTCGTTGTCTCGTTGTCTCGTTGTCTCGTTGTCTCGTTGTCTCGTTGTCTCGTTGTCTCGTTGTCTCGTTGCTCCGTGGACAGTCAATTCAACAAACCGTCAGCAGTTTATAAAGGGACTATTTCTTTGGTCGAAAGTAGTTTGTAAGAAAATTGTTTTTCTAGAAAGAAACATTGCTGCTGAAAATGTTCAATGTCATTTTTAAATGCTTTATGCACCAAACTAAATTCCACAAACATATAGAGCCTAAAACTTCAGCAAATTATCTCAAATATATTAAAAAACCTGGACACAAAAAATTGCTGCATATGTATGTATATATATATATATATATATATATATATATATATGTATGTGTATATATATATATATATATATATATACATATTTATATATATATGTATGTGTATACATATATATATATATATATATATATATATATATGTATGTGTATATATATATATATATATATATATATATATATATATATACATATATACACATACATATATATATATACATATATATATATATATATATATATATATATATATATATACATATATATATATATATATATATGTATGTGTATATATGTATGTGTGTGTCTATTGTAAATTAGGTGAACAGACCCTTTAATAAATTAAAGTAAACTTATATTCTTTGTAATTCGAAAAAAATCTGATTTGTGTGAAATAGCAGCTTAATTCCATATTTGTCACGACAGATTCAACAGAATCAGCACTAATTTTACAACCAATTTAAAAAGAATTTGATGGCATCCTCCATAAACGTCTCGATGGTAATAATCATCGGTAAAAACATAAACAACTGAAAACCTGGGGCAAGAAAGGTGAGGCAGGTTCTCAACCTTTAACCCGCTTGTAATTGAAAAACATGTTCGTGTTGGTTGGTTACACAAGAATTCAAAGTGGTTCGTTTTAGAGTGACACTAAAATATAAAAAATGACACATGAACATGCAGAACCACCAGCTTGTTTCATAATCCAAAATCCCTTTTTGTGACTTTTTGTGTGTGTGACTGTACATGCAGGTGCTCTTCTTTGTGTGTAAACAAATTAAAGACTGCACACTCCCACACACACTCACACATTATATGCTCCACGGGGCCCGGGCTTGTCTTTATGAGTTTATTAAAAGCGTCTTGTTTTGTATCATGCTCTCCCAGCAAAGAACCATATACCCAATATATCACACTGTTATTGTGGGTAATTAAGTCCAAAACTTGGTGTTATACGGTGCGCGTTGTGCATAAGCAAAATTGACCATTTTAATTGCAAAGGAAATATTTGCTTGCACTTTATCTAGCGTGAAAGATAGTATTACTCTTCTTAATATTGAAGGAGGAGGAGGGCCCGGAGAAGATAGCACAGGCATTCATTATACTAACAGTCCCCCTTTAAAAATGAATGGTAATGAGACACAACAGCTATTTACTTTGCTTTAATGCTGTGGCAAGTAGCAAGCATGACCCCCTCCTCCTTCCTGCAAATACCCCCGCTGCTGCCCAAAGCTTTTTAAATCTTCAGACTTGTTACACTGCAAAATACAACATTGCATTAAAAATTTAAGAGGTACGAGTCGAGCCCAGACGAATTCACCTCGTGCTGATTATCCTGCTAATCAGTGCAACACAGCATCTGCTTTCTACTGTTGCTGGCTGCCACGCACACATATTTCTTTTATCATTATGGAGGGAAAAATACATCCTCATCTATCAATCATGATTATGAATCCTGTCTCTTTCTCTCTTTTTCTGTTTTTTTGTCGTCTTCTGCGTCTCACCGTGTAGTATTTCTTTACAGGCGAGCCCAATAAGCTGCTTCTCTCTCTCTCTTTCCCCCCAACAGATGAGTGTGGCCTGAAGGGAGAGGGCTGCCATTCATCCAGATCTGTGCCTGTTCCTGCCGTTTAAACCCGAGCAGGCTCGACTAATGCCCCTGCTTCACTTCTCTGCCGCGCTGCTGCTTTATAGGCTTTGTTCGAGGCAGCTCTTTTATTTCCCCCCCTCTATCCACCTTTTTCATATTTTTCACCTCCTAATTCTCTCACCTCACCTCACTTCCACCTCTACCTCTTTCTCCCCCTTCTCTTGTGCTTTCGTTTACCTCTCACATCCCTCCTTTTGCTTTCTCCATCTCCTTCTCCTCCTGTAAAAAAAAAAAAAAGGGGGGAGGGGGGGCTTTAGACGAGAAGTCGGTGGCGTTGAGCCGAGGAGGACACACTCCACTTAGATAAATATCCCCATCGCTCTGAGCAGAGCCAGGGAGATTTATTCATCCACCGAGCTGGCAGAAAATTGACTTGTTTCATGGGGGCAGGCTAGTGACGCATCGCCATGAGAGGCAAAGAGACAGGATGGAGGGAGGGAGGGAGGGAGGGAGGGAGAGATAAAGAATGATAAAGAGAGAAGGCACATGGAGAGGGAGAGAGAAAGAGAAAGGAGGGAAAGAAACACGGCGGAGAGAAAAGAGGGTAAAAAAAAGGGGAGAAAGAGTAAAGCGATTTAGGGAGTGGGGAGGGAGAAAAACGATAAAGAGAGATGAGAGAGAGTGATGTCCCTCCCCTTGTACCAGAGGATAAAGCCAGTGGGGTGGTGAAACAGTGATGAGGGAAATGGTACAGCTGACATTTATATAAGAGGATATTGATGAAGCAGAGACAATAGCAGACTCAATCCACTCCTCCTCTTCCTCTTTCGCTTCCTTTCTCTTGTTTACTACTTTTCACTCTTCCTCGACTTGTCTTTTCTCCTCTGTCTCCTTCAACTATCTCTGTCTTTGGACTGACAAAGCGTCGTTATTGGCCACTACATCCTCATCGAGAGAGAGGGGCCACAACCTTGGGTGACTTAAGACTACAGCCACCAATGCATCACAGTGATAATCTCTTATTTCTTCCCTCCCACCACCGCACACACACACACACCCGAGCCGGCATGCAGCAGCATCGTCCCTCAACAGAAAAACTACAGTGTGCCTGTGTTTCATATCGCGTCCATGCTAACACAGCAAATAGAGAGGAGACGAATGCTGCCTCCCCTCGGCTTTTCTGAAGAGGTGTATTGAATGGAGGTGTGTGTGTGTGTGTGTGTAACTGTATTTGTGTGTGCCTACTTTGTATGTGTGTTTGTGTGTGTGCCTGTAAGTGCGTATGTGTTCTGGGAGCGATGGGGTGTGGAAGATTTCTGCTTGTATCAGCACCTGGGCTGCACTGAGAGAGAGGTATACAGGGGAGAAAGATGGGGGAACTGGGAATCTGTGTGTGTGTGTGTGTGTGTGTGTGTGTGTGTGTGTGTGTGTGTGTGTGTGTGTGTGTGTGTGGGGGAGAGAGAGAGCGAGAGAGAGGGAGAGAGGGAGAGAGAGAAAGAGAAAGGGTGGCTAACAGGGAGTGGAGTATAATTTAGTCGCACCAAAGCTCAAGGCTCATGTCAACCTTGGATAGGGACCCAGGATGATAATTTGAATTGGGAATTAAGTCACCAATCAATGGTTATACTTATGCTGAATCAGTGGTTTATTAAGGGACAAGAACTCAATCATCTGATCGTGTGTGCGTGCGTGCGTGTGTGTGTGTGTGTGTGTGTGTGTGTGTGTGTGTGTGTGTGTGTGTGTGTATGTGTGTGTGTGTGTGTGTGTTTGTGCGCATGTGCAGGTGCAGCTGCAAGTTGCACACTTCTTTTCTGGGTGAACAGATATTTGTTTGACTGGAATAAACTGTTGTTTTCTGACGGCTTTATTTGAAGTCCGCACACAAAATACAAAATACATGCAATCATTGGAAAATGTATTCATAAGATGTTTTCTGATAATGGTTCAAATAAGAGAAACATCGTGGATATGGCTAAAAGAAGAACTATGTAATGTTGTCATGCTTCTTTCACTGTTGCTCCCTGTAGACATCCGTAATCATTCCCACGGAGCTAAACTGGAGCTTTTATCACCAAGCTGTACATTTGAAAATGTTCAGGATCAGCACCATGACAATGAGTGAGTTTTTTTTTTTACTTTTATTCAATATATGCAGTATATATATGCCTTTCTTGAAAACCCATTTTTGTAATTTAACAAAATAAACCCCATATCTGGAATGCTAATTGTGTGCAATGAGAAGCAGCTACACAACAATTATGCTAAGTAAAATACAGTCGAACAAATTGTTTATTAAATTAACACTTACAAAAATAGTTTTAATGTCAAACGGTGATTGTTTTGGATTAAAAGGTGGCTCTACAATGTTTACCTTAGCGATCTGATTTCAGAAAGAAAGTATCAAAATGTTCACAGAATCTTCTCAAACCACAACAACAGCATTATCCACTTCTCCTCTGTCTAGTATATGTTTGATATGTTCCCAACACAGCCAAACCAAAATATGGTTTCACAAAGCGTTTTTGTCTAGCTAGAGACGCCAGCTGTTCTCGACCAACGTTAGCTGTGCGCCAACAATTTCAGTGCTAGCCACAACCCGAAGCTGTTATCTGTATTTACACAAACTCGGCAGAATTGTAAGCGCAGGAAAACCTCCCGCTATTCTGACTTGGGCAGGTAAACACACGTTTTCAAGATTGTTACCACAACTACTCACTTTGTACTTTTAATAGCTTCAATTAGCTTATTTTTGTTACGTTACGTAGTTGTAGCGGTTTGTTAATGAGTGTAACCAGATACAAACAAATAGTACCTTTTAAATGAGCTGAACTGAGTGTAAGTATTCAATTTGGATTTTTTGGCCGATTATTTAGAAACTGCAATAATTAGAAAAATGTCCTATTGGACTGAAAGCACATAGTCCAATGGCCTGTAGTTATCCAGAGAACAAAAGTCCACTGCTCCAAAAAATCTCTGAGGTTGGAGTTTGGTGACGGCCGGCCTGACTTTACTTTCCAGACTCCGTTAACATTAGCTATCCTTGGCGTGGCGCACCGCTCGAAAGTTACAATTATTTCATCTTTCACGAACCTTGGAATTTTAGAAATTTGTGCGGAGATTGTAATTTACCTGCTCACCATTGGAAATCATCGAAATCGTTGTGAATCCAAACTGACTTAAAGTTGCATTCCCTCGAGAAGGAGCACGCTACAAACTTAACAGAGCTACCTTTTTAGTCTACAAACGGGGAGTGTTTAATATTCAAAACATAGCTTTTCAGGTTTACACTATTTCTTAAAATGTGTAACTATGTGATCAAAGAAGTAGACAAGACTTCATATCTGATAATACATGAAGCCAAATTAAGATACTTTAAAGTTGTAGATAATTGAGGCTATGGACATGTATTAGTCAGTATCCAAAATGTATTGAGGTTTGAAAACCTTCAATACTCCAACTCCACTCTGATCTAACATGGCACCATTGTAAAACACCCCCAAACAAACAAGCTATACACACAACAGTTTAAAATGACCTCAGGTTTCCTTGAGGTATTGTAAGGTGTGTGTGTGTGTGTAATTTCCACATATAAGAGTGTTTGTACCTCTGGAGTCCGAGCAAATCTGAGTGGCAGCCGTTGGAGAGGCACCGTGACCTTCTCTCTCTGGACTGTAACTCAATCAGAGCTCAAGGCGTGACACCGTAACCCTGCGTGGCAGGAAGAGGCCTGGCTGCACCACTCTACTAATGCCTTCACTAATGGCCGTGACCGCACCACGCTCATATCCCCCCGGAAAACAAAGCTGCTCCACTGCCAGTTCCTTACGAATGAGAGATAAGCCTGTTTTATGTGATTCACCGCAAAATGTGTGTTCAGGATGACAAGTTCACAGGTTAACTTTTCTCAGGTTACAGGTTCATTAAGGGAATTAATGATGCTTCTGTGGCAGCTGGATTAAGAGAGTATCTGCTTTCCTCCCAGGCATGCTCTCCAAAAAGTCCTTTGCAAACAATGTGTATTAACCACGATCATTTTAAATGGCCTGCAATGGCCACTTGAGCCTGGGTGTTTTTTCTCAGGCTATAAGGTGGCATTAGTTTAGTCAGTAACACTTGTAGATGTTTGGATAAGGGAAGCTAGCTAATCGGATTATGTGGAGTTCATCACTGACTCTAAAAGGTGGAGGCTGGCTGTGTTTCATCAGCTGCTGAGGGGAACCACACAGCTTGTGTTGCTGTGCTTACACACACCTGCACACTCACTGAGTGGGTTTTATGTACGTGTGTGTGTGTGTGTGTGTGTGTCTGTTTGTGTGTGTGTGTGTGTGTGCGTGTGTGTGTGTGTGTGTGTGCGTGCGTGCGTGTCTGTGTGTCTTCCTGCATTAGTATCTCAATCTACTGTTCTGTTGGGAATATTTCATGTTTTCAAGGCATCAAATCCCATAATGTGTGCTACCTTCGAATAAAGCAAATACTTATGATGTCTTTAATTATTAATATTAATCACTCTTTATTAATCAGTAATCAGCCATTAGAAGAATAACTTTGGGCTGCTGATTAGGAAGAGCTCTCCTGGATTGTTTGACCACGTACCTTCTTGAAAAAAGCTGAACTGCATCGTGATCAAAGTCCCTATCATATTTCTTTTTACAACTATGGATTCAAGTTATTATTTTATTTGTGGAACCCATTATTAAAATATCACGGTTAAGGCTGGCATTGTTTTAAATTTTGCGCATCGTCGAGAAATGCCATGAAAAGACCAACTCATGACTCATTCATTGCTACTGAAACTTAAAAAATGGATCACAAATATATTTTAAAAGACTAAATAATTTCCTGAAACAGCTGGGGAATGTAGTTTTTAGCAAACAATATTCAAACAGGAGTAAATTGTACATTTGTTGGCAACTATTTTCAGCTGCATATTAATACACATTTGTTTTTGACTGAAAGAAACAGCGAGGCTCATTGATGTGTTTTTAACAACCATGGAGTTCTTCGGTACAGAGGAGTAAGACGATTCAAGCCTTGAATACATGAATAATACTTATAATCAATTCAATGGTGGTTTTGGTCTTTTCATGAGTTTGGTTGACAATAATAAAAAACAAAAATACATCTACATCCTTTAATGAATGTACCTGCAGACCTGATGGGTTATTATCAAGTGAAAGTAATCATTAGCATTTATTAATGGCTTATTCGTTGTCAAATAAGCCATTAAATCTCCAGTTAATAGATCTCAGCTTCAATGTATGAACCCTTGGTGGGGCCATAAAGTGTATTATATTAGTAACTTATTTACTTTTCCCTTATTTGTGAATGATTAAAACAGAAAGATATAACAGATTATCATCAGCAAACAATCGTAGAAAAAATCAACAAAATTCTGGTTTAAGTTTGAAACTCATTGAATGCTTCATGTTCAAATAAAATCATATGCTTGCTAGTTCTGCACTACTATTCCAATTATGCATAAGTAGCATGTAAAAATAGATAATCAGGCCTTTATGTTCATGCCTGTTGTGGAACAGGTGCAGCTTTCCAAATGAGAGCAGCTCATTCTTATCGCTTCTCCCTCTGAGTCAGAAATCGTGAGAGGGTAGAAGGTCGTTCCAATGAGACGAACAATCTTGACCCTGCTCGTAAACTCTGAGGTGCCGCAGATATAAAAAAAAGTCAGAAATTCACGTTTGGAAGTGATGGAGAAGTCTGCTGTGTGCCGGTATGTGGGATCAGCCTCCATGTGCTATTTCAGTCTGCAGTCAGTTTTTGGTGGAAGCACATGCAAAGTTTTGAATCGGATTACATGCATCAGAACAGAGAAAACATATGCAGAGAAATGTAAAGTTGTGCAGGCATGTACCGGCACATGAACACACTACTCCACAGTGACATGTTCCCTGAAAAGCATTGTTTATCATCTGGCTGCTGTTGGGAAAAGGACTTAGTTGCAGGTCAGAGGTCATGGCGGTGGGATTTCATGGTTAAAGAAGAGATTGGGCCACTTGTGAAAGAGCGTGGCCTCGCAAAGGTGCAAAAACAAAGAGAATACCAAATGAACACTCTGGACAAACAGAGAAGAATAACAACTTCACAGCAAAAAGAGAAAGTGTATGTTCGGTCTCTCAGTGAAGAAAAGTCCAAACAAACCAAGAAATCTCAACATACAAAACAGAAAATAACTGCATCCAACACAAAGCAAAAAAAACAAAAAGTAAAGAATATTTACTGTCCTTATTTCTCCATCCCTGTTCTCCCCCAGATTTGCATGTCTTTGAGCTCTCCATTTGTCTTTGCTGGTAAACACAATTTAATATTAGAATAAATTACAAATGGAAGACTGATGCCTGGGATAGATCTTTCTTGCGGGAAGTTCAGACTCCGCCAACATTAATGTCCCTTGCCACCGTTGGAGGCATAAATCTCTTTTCCCCTCTTTTTGCCTTGAATCATATAGGGATATTGAATTACTCCCCTGCTCCGTACACATAGAGGCATTGTGCATTACATTGACTGATAAGCTGTCACCGGCAGTTTAACTTAGAGACATTCAAAGAGTAATACACCAGTTGAGGATAAACTAACCCCAGTCCCCTTAGAGTAAGCTATGGCGCTGTCACTGTGAAAAATACGACGGGGGCATTTCATATAACATGCAGCATCTGGCATCAGAAAATAGAGGAAAATACCACCGAACAATGCTTGTTTTATGGCTGTTTTCATACTGGGCGACAGTTTTACCCTTGAACATAAGGGAAAGCTGGGATCAAAGCACTATAAAAGGCTGCTATACAAGCTTCATTGTAATCGTTTGATTGTGGAGGAAGGATCATAACATTTTTTAATCAGAAAACTTGAGTCATCAATATAAATCAGTGTATTTCATTTTACGTTCAAATGTTGTTACTGTAGTCTTCCTCCCTACGACATCACCAGCGGTTATATTCTGAGCTCATGTGTGTGCAAACCTTCATAACTCCTGTGATGGATTTTTTTTGTACCTCTTTACCATATTTATGAGAGCAGCTAAAGGGCCTTTTCGTGCTACAATCTGGGAACAACCATTAACGCTTGGAGTTGGACCAATGGGAGCGAGCCATCTCTCACTCGTCGTAGTTGGCATGAGAGCGGGCCGATCCATCACGGCAGGTTTGGCGACAGTGTGACTCGTGGAACTGTACGTCCCTGTGCTTCAGGGTAGTCTGTCCAATTCAACATCTGCATGAGAGACTCCGGCAGAGCAGATGTGTTCGTGGCTGCTAATGTGTGTGTGTGGTGTGTGTTGTTTAGCTGTTAAAGTGCTGCATTGTTACTGTCTGGCCCTGTGAATGGGTAGAGACCGGAGACAATATTACACCATTAATAAAGCATTGCTTAGATTAACGCAAGAGGGAGGGAGGGAGGGAGGGAGGGAGAGAGGAAGGAGGGGGCGAAGACTGCAATGTCTTGTTTTTCTAGTATCTTTCAATTTATGATGTTGAAAATCAATAGTTACATTAGAGCAAAGGATGACTGACTACAAGGCTTGTGTGAACGCATTTCCAGGTTTCTGGACTGAGTTTCTGGAGTGTTTACACATCCTGCAGTAACACGCATGAACATCTAGAATCAAGTTACGGAAGAATAAGCCTACTAAGATTTTGTCCGTATGTGACTTTAACATTTTTGGGATTTTCCCAAATTAAGAAGAAAAGCTTATTTTTATCTTAACAATCATGCTGCTAAGACAGGTGTGAACATTCGAAATTAGTTACGTATATAAAAGGCTGCAAGTATGTGAGTGTGATTTTATCTGCACGTACGGGACACCAATCTTCCAGACAAATTCCCAAATAAAGAAGAAAAACAGCTCGAGAGAATTTATTAAGCAAAGGTTTTCTTACAGCAGCAGTGATAAGCAATGCACATAGACGGCTTACGTTTTGAATATTGCTGCAAAGGATTAATTCAGTATCTTTAAATCTAAGGCTTGGCGTGACAAAGAGCCGCTTAAAGGTAAGGCCGTAAAAATGTGATATAGCAAAGGACTGCCACTGACTGAGAGGCTGAGGGAGGACATAAACAAGACGGATGCCCGTCCCCTTTAATATAACATAAAGACTGAGCTGGAGAAAATAAAACACTCCATTGTAATGAAATGCATTTACTGCAGCACAGGCTTGAAATCAGGCAGAAGTGAGCACAAATGTCAAAAGAGCTCTCCTGTTGAGCAGAGCGGTAGAATTAAGAGGCCTGATATCTAATCCATTTCCTGTGAAACCGGCGGTGTAGAGGACATCAAAGAGAGTTAAAGGGGATTCAGTGAGAGCTGCTGGAGTGGCGAGGCGGTGAAATATGGCACATTTGGTTTCTTCTCTCCCCCGGCACTGGGCCTTTGGAATAATTAGAGCCTAATTCTGTCTAATTAACGGACTCAATTACTCCTGAAGAAAGCTCATCAAAAAGATGGCGGGAAAGCAGAAACGAGAATGGTCGCGTTTTTTCTTTAATTAATGAACTGAGTTGAATAACGGCCATGGAATTAAACATTTCCCCCAATGTGTATGAATTGCAAATTGGAGCATCGTTTTTTTTTTTTCCGAGACGGGAGCCCAGGGGCTAACGCTGCTGTCAAGTAGCTCTCTAAAAAGTCAAAGCGCCGATGCAGCACTAACAAATTACTTAAGATTACCATCTTTAGCACATGCGGAGGTCCTAACGAATAGCGATGAATTAATATGCCGTCTGTGTTCCAGCGCTCCCATTGGCTATGAGTTTCAGTGATCCTAAAAGAGCCAATAAAGCAGGCACCAGCGTGAACTTTATGGAACACTTTTCTTCCTGTACAATTGGTTGTCTGTCGATTGCATATTTCACATCCTTGAGACGTTGATATAAGTCTTGTTAAATTACTCAGCTGAGATGGAGCTGTGCATACACGAGTGTTTTCAAGGGTTGAAAACTTTTTATGTGCTATCAGGGCCGTGTGTACGTGTGTGTGTGTGTGAGAAGTGCTGTGCTGTGCTCAGCAGCTTTAAAGGCCCAAGGGTCGGCTAAGCTAACTCACTGCCTCAGCACTCTTTAGCTCAGCTCCTCAACACATTCGCTGAGGCACTGGGAAACAAACTTAAAGGCCCAATATTATCACCCATATGTAGACGAGGAGAGCAACACAACAGCACGGGAGACATTTGTTGTTATCCTTAGTGTAACCAGTGTTTTCTGCAAGCTGACAGATCCTCCGCTACACAATTGGTACATCTAGCTAAGACTTCATAGCATAGTATTTACAACGTGCAGCTTTTTTTGTAATGCTTGTGTTGCTTGTTTGTCTCTGAAGGGTTAGGGAAAATAGGTTTTAGGGAAAATAGTATGTGAACAGTGTTTTATAGTTTATTCACTTTGATGTTTTATCAAAGTTTCCAGTTTGAGCCTTGGGAAGCCAGGGGAGAAGATTCTGTAAACACATTGTGCACATTATTTATATCCCACTCATCCTTCCATCTTATTAGAGTTTGACTCTTGGCTGGTGTTTAAATAAGTGTTCAATCTGCATGAGACGGAGAGAAACATGCCAAAACACAAAGGAAGGTTTGAGTCTCAAACAACAACAAAAAATAAATCTCAAATTAAAATCATTCATCATTGAAGTTAAATGCCTCCAGGATAAAATTACCCATGCAGCTGGTAGTTAAGTGGTTATAGAGCTTTTATTTTTTTTGCCATTGTGGTTTTGTGCCATTAAAGTCTCGTCTGCCATAAGTGGATAAGTTATATTTTAGAACAGTAAGAACGTACAGTTTAGTTAATGAATCACTATCACAGAAGTTTGTGTCAATGGGATCAATACAAAAGCAAAGAGTAAACTGTCAATGTGTGCCTGTTCATTATTGACTTCCATTTAAAAAGCCTTTGAGGAAATTTGAACAAAATACAGTTTTAATTTTACATTTTTAGGCACAGGAGGTTAAAAACGAGGTTTTCTTTCCTCTTCTGTTTATTACAGGGGCGTTGGGCTCCATGAGGTACTGGAAATGTAAAATTGTACATTCCTAAATTTAGATATAGCATTTGCAGCAAAGAAATTTGAAATTACAACAATTCTGAAAAGATAATGTGTGTGTTAATACAGACTAAGGTAAACTTTAGACCCTACATTTTATTTCCACATACAATTTTATTGCTAATTCATGTTAATGTTACTTTTAAACTAAAACTCCCAAATATATATATTTTTTAATGATGTTGAATCAATATAGAAGTCATTTTAAATCTTTATGATAATATATCTTTGCGGTAGACACAACATGACCTCTTAGCTCTATATTATTATGATTTCAGCATCAGTATTGTAGGTGGATTTACATTTTTACGTCTGTTTGGGCGACATTCTTACATCATGTTAAAATCAATCTTAAACTCCAAATAATAATAATAATAATAATAATAATAATAATATAATAATAATAATAATAATGTTATGTTAAAGTTATGCAATAAAAGATTTTTAAAGAGCAAAACTGCATTTATGATAAATCAAATAAATAATTGAATGTGAATCCAAACACTGGCTCATATGATGGTCCAAGCCTTGCCACAAAAGGGAATATTAATAAAATAAGCAAAATGGGGGTGTTCAAATAGAGTTAAATGGTATAAAATATGTTTGGTAATTAAATAATTAGTCTATTAGTTGTTTATTTATTTTATTAAATGAACGTTATTTGTTAAGCAAAAATGTGAAAATGAGTTTGTGAATTGTAATCGTTGTCTTTGGGTTTTGGACTGTTGGTAGGACAGAACAAGTTATTTGAAGACTTGGGGCTCTAGAGAGTTGGGATGCTCATTTTTCACACTTTTCTAACATTTTATAGACGAAACAACAAACTGCTAAATAAAGTTGCTGCCCTGTTCACATTTATTCCCTTACATCCCTAACTGGCATGTCCAAAAAGATAAAAACTACAACAAACACTCATAGAGTTACATTTTGCCTTCTGTGGACGTCAGGATTTGATTTTCTGAGTGGACGAGGTCCTCCCTCAAGTTATTCTCTCACTGCTTACCATTATCAAAGACACAATACGTGGACGTCGCCCGAACTCCATACAAGGAAAGAAAGAAAAACAAAAACACAATTTAACTTCTGGAGCATTTTCAGGAGGTTTCTTCATTTGCTGTTAGATGTGCCATGACACGCCTTGTTTACATTTGGAATTGGGAAAAAGGACTTTCAGATCATCCAATTAAAGTTGTACCTCTCCAGAGACCCAATGCCCTTCCTCTCCTCAGCTTATTGGGCAGCACCCACTGAGAAAAAGCATTTGACTGCATTAACAGTAAATGAGGCCAACGTTTTGTTCATTTTGTTCATTAAAGCGCCATTCTGAAGATGATAAAATTGATAACAGTCAGTGGCATGTATTTGCAAATTTGTGCTCTTAATTTGACATTTCTCATATTTTGGGAGATTGGTGGTGGTAATTGAATACATTTATAAAAACAAAAACAGATATTGTTACGGTTGGACTAGCAATATAAAAAAGATGTATGATAGCCTGCTATTTCAGCGCCGTCTCCAATGATCATCGTTTAGGAGCACCTACTGTGTTTTTAATATCCTGTAAATCTAATTAAGAAGCAATACTGTGGTTTTGGGGTTGTGTTGCAAACAAGTATTGGCCCACGATACCATTGTGGGTGTAGAAATTGAAATTAGAAACAAAGTAAAACAAACAAATCTTAGCCCTCGTAATTGTTTATGCCGAGACGTTAAAATCAATAACGAGGGTGTTTATTCGTTTAATCACTTTCCACTCACTTTGTTTGAATTGTGGGGCTCATATCTCTCAATGTCCCTCGTGTTATTTTAAAGCAGCTGAGGAAGAGTTAGCAGGTAGGCTGTTATAGAGTCAGATAGAGCATTTCTCAACCTAAACACATTTAAAACACCGGAGAAAAAAACCCCAATACAGATGGCTGGGGTATCCCATCTGTTAAAGAAATGGTGCAATCTCAATCCTGAGGGTTGTTTCACTTTTAGACTGAATAGCATGTGGCAGGACATAAACAGTATCCTAGCTTATAAAAGGCTTCACTGGTTTTACCATTTGTAATTAGCAAAAAATAGACACCAGTAATTTGCCCTCTTGTAATAGCCTACCAGAAGTCATTAGTTCATCACATTAGTTTGTAAAGTTCAAGGATAATTCTGGACGATGGAGAGATCCATACATAGCTGTGACTGACGATGAGGCTCCAGCTAAGAGAGCTGTTGGTGGAGATGAAATGCACAAACCCGCTGGTTGGGAAAAGAATACAAACTTTTTTTCACTTGCTTCTTCGTTCCACGCAAAGCGGAGACACACACCGACAAGCTCACAGATGCACACAACACACACGCGTACAAAAGGGGCAGGTTCCACTGGGGGGCATCCATCTTATGGTAAGCACAGCTGAACCATTAACCTCATTAGTATAATGGTCACACATGAGCGGAATGCAGCTCCATGCTTCATGATGGCAAATTGATGCTGATACACTCCTAATGTTGCTTTGATAAATATAGGCAGGAACAGGGAACTCACACAAAACTGGTATATATCATTGTTAATGAAAAGAAGCAACCGCTGCCATTAAAGTCTCCTGGCTGCCGATGGAGGTCTGTTTACAGACGGGGGAACACGAAGAGGTGAAGAAGAAAACGAATGAAGCGTCTTGAGCTGTCGAGAAGATCAAACGTGGCGTCAGATGGGCGTTGGATTTCGTGGATTCAGTGAGTTTTTGACCTAAACATGGACAGAACTGACCTGAGATTAATTTACTCACTAAACTTGTAAACCACCTCTTGGTATTTTCTTTTTAAAAATGTGGCAAAACAGTGTTTCTTTCTACGGTAAAATACAGACTCAAATTCCAACCGTAACCGTAAAATCAGCATTACTAATATCCTTTCAATAGTAGAAAAAGTTCTACTGTATTTATAACGTTGAAATTCTGCCATCCACAGCTGTCAGTTTAGTTTTTTTTACAGTGTACAATATGCACACACACACACACACACACACACACACACACACACACACACACACACACAGAATGACCTGCAAATCCTTTGAACTCATAGAGATTCTTTGCTGCACTCGTAGCCTTTTTCGAAGCCAACTTGGGTCCAGCATATTGAGTCAGACCAAGAAAGACAGTCAGTGTGTCCACGGTGCGGTGCGCAGGCCGTCTGCCATGACGGGGAGCGCGTGGCTCAGGCTGCGCCCCAGTGTCCTGCAGGCACCCTGTTAAAAATGTCACTGCAGGGAACGAAATGGCCGCCCCGGGGCATCACGGCCCCCTTTCTTCCATGGAGATGGAACACAAATTGCATTCTGGCAGTCACGATGGCTCTCCAAATGTTAGATTTCAGTATCATTTCATCCGCCCAGTGGCCTGGGAGAAAATAAATAAAGAATATGTTTATAAATATAAATACATTCAGAGGCGGCAAAACGTGTCCGATAGGGCAGTAAATGATAACACAGTAGGGAGCCATGTAGAATGTGTGTTTATCCCTTTGGAAGGCAATGACCTCTATCCCTTCTGACATTTCCCCACCGCCCATCTCCAGTCAACACCAATGGGGGTAGAGTGTATGTGTGTGTGTCTTACTACTTTACAAGAAGCTAACACAACATGCCCTCGAGAGGTACCCTTTTCAGCCCGAGCCATAAAAGCCACCAGCTTCGGCAGCCTTTGGAATCATTCAGGATGAAACATCGGCAGTACGTTATTAAGTGTTTTTGATAAATCACTTTTATGAGAAATGCTTGCAAAACAAACCGAGGATAAACTGCGGTGGGCAACGGCAAGTGAACTGAAGGAGAAAAATATCTCCACCGCATTTGGATAGACATGTTCATTAGTCTTGCTTACTAACATATGGCATGGAGATGAAAAAGAGCTGCTCGTCCAATGAAAAGTTTAGCTTAAAGATGCTAAAGCACTCGCATCTTATAAGAATTCACGGTAGACCAACAAGACAAAACAATGAGAGAAGAGTGTGAGGTGATAATATGAGAGAGAGGGGTGGGTGTGTGGGGGGAGGGGGGGAGGGGGGGTGATAGGTACAGGAAGTTGTTTCAACACTCCTCCTGTTTGGCCTTTTGCCAAGGCTCCAGTTTGGGTTGGATCCCTGAAGCATTAGCATCACACATTCAAGCTGTTCCAACAGCCTGAGCGCTAACGGGCTAATGGCTAATGGAAAGACTGCATCATGGGCGCAGGCTCCGTCTCACCAAACCTAATACAGACACGACAACATGGCAACAAAAACTGCGCTATCATTAATGAATCTGTGGGAATACCAGAATTAGCCGTGTAAACCTGTTTTGCTAACATCTGCCCAGCAAATTTTAAATACGCTGGAAAAAGAACATTGAATGTGGCTATGTTGATTAATTGACTTGTTTACAGCCCACAGTTTACTTTATTATTGCTTCAGTAGCTGAACAACCTGCAAACCTGCAAAAAGACCCGTTTTACATATGTGGTGGTGAAAAGGAGGCTAGCTTTTGTGCAGCTTTACTGCTACAGCAAATAACGCAGTGGATATGCAGTGCATGTAGATATCAATTGGATATGCAATACCTGGTACAACCTTCTAATAACACACCTTTATAAAGTGAATCATAACCAATGGCTTTATTAATGCTGAATAAATAATTTACTAATGCTTCATAGATCAATTGTAAGCCATTAACATTCAACTTTTGGGTTGCCAGGTTGTAAGAACTACCCTACGCTGGTTAGACCATTTTACTACTTCTTTTTAGAGAAGGGCAACAGACGATTTGGACCAAAATCCATTTATTAACAATTTATGAACATTTTAATTGCAGGCTTTATGGCTTTTGGGAAATCAGAAACCCATTTCATAACATAATTATTAATGAATTACCAACATTTATAACTGCATTAATACGATATAGAAAGGATAAACACCTCCCAATTAGATGTTTCACACCATCAACAAAGCCATTTAAGAAAGTGGAACCTATTTTCTAGGTTACCTTTTATCATTTTATTTTGCATTATTAGTAGGAAAAGCAATTGAATGTTATTTGGTATTCAACCTCTCCTACAAATTCAATAATCTGTAATCTATGAGTTTGATTAAGCTTCTCATACCATTAAAGATAATTAAAGTTTTACACCAACTTGCTTCAACAGATTGTTGTCTAATTATTATACATTTCCAGTTGCGTAAGATAATATGATTGTAAACACATTTGTTCATTCATTTATTAACTCATTCATGTATTCAGGCGTTGCTATGGACTGTTCTGTACTAACTGAGTGGGCTGGTTAAGTTGTCAGTGGTGTAAACTACTGCTACCTAGTGGTGTGAGGCTCCATTACACTGCAGGCAGAAGTAGTTTCTCCTACAGATGACCGGAGTCACCAACGCTTCACTGCACATTTATCTGATGTTACGTTACATGGGTGGAACATAGTGAAGTGCAATATAAGATGCAAAGAGAATAGTGCATTCATCTTCTCTCTTAGTGTCTATTCTTTTTCTTATTTTTATCTTGTTGTAAAATAACAAGAAACTACAGAAATACTGATGCTAGTGTATCTTCGCAGCCATCACAATAATAGATCTAATGTTATTTTTAAATACAGACAGGGGATAAATTAAAGAAAAAAACAATAAATAAATATTAAAGCCCCTGAAAACTTTGTTTCAAATCTCAAGAAATATTTCTAAGTTTAAGAATAAATGACTAAATAAGCAGCAAACAAAGTTGAAGACCTCCTAAGGTAATACTTATTAAGGGTTTGCCATTACATAAAAACTGACTGTGTGGGTGTGGTTTGATCAGATTTGATTGACAGCGACCTGGACACATACTCCAACAACCCTACAACTATTTGATCTGAGCTTCAAACCAGTGAGAAGAGCAAGGACAAACATTATTTGCAGATAAATTAGCTGATTGAGAAAATAGGTTTACGGAGCCTTTAACAAAGGTAGATGTTTCCATACAGGACGGCTCACTCAATGGTTTGATGAGTAAGTCAATTAATGGTCTTTGCAGATCAAACCCAATTGAACGCCTACTGGGGAATTTTGGACAGACGCGTTGAGGCTCCTCCAGACTTTGCGAAAACGATGAACTTATCACACTGATGGGTTTGATTCATTCTTGATCGCAATCTTAGTCAGACTGTACGATATCAGTGTGACGCATATCAGATTGTGCACTGAATGCATGTTGAATAGAGCAAAGTAAATGCGAGCAAGTGGAGGCAAGCTGGAAAACAAGCTCAGCAAGCGTCTTTTTCTGTGTCTCAATTGGGATTTTTCGACAGGTTGTCTCAAATCAAACATGGCTGTTGTGCCCTAAGAAGGGAATTAGCCATCGCAACATTTGACCGCTAATGGCCACCGGACGGAGCATTACCTGCGACATTTGACTGCAATTGTCGGAGCCAAAATAATATATAAATATTCTGTGTGTGTTCACCAGAGCAACCGCGAGGGTGACCATTGAGGGTAAGAAGTGTTGAGCGTTTCCACACTCAACTACGCTATACGTATCATAGTGCACTACATTTTGCCATACTTGTCAATGTAAACTCACTTATGCACTCAAGATAGCAAGTGCATGGAAGAACGCAAATTGAGACACAGCATGTCTTGGAGATTTGGAGAATCTATGACAAGGGCCACCGAAGCTGTTCTGGTGACTCCTGGCAGCCCAAAACCTCTTTACGACACGTGATGTGTAACCCTTCTGTATTTTCTATCTCTATGAACGACTATTATTGACAAGGGAATCACTTCACACGTCACACATGCTCCTGTGATCCTTGTAAAAGATTGTGGACTTTGTTTTGATGAAACATCTGGGACAGGAGCTCCATCCCTAATAATGTAACTGCGCTCACTCAAGATATTTAATGAAACACTGATGCCAGATTTCTTCTTTCTTCTTTCCTTCTTCTTTCCAGCGAGGTAAATTACACACTGGTTAGTTATACCAGCAGATCATGTTTATAATGGGTCCTTTTATTATTCCTGTCAAAACATCAAAAAAAAAGACTCCTTCTGATACAAACTCTCACCGCCTCCACCATCTCTGATACCTCAAGTCACCCAACACACACCCACCCGCAGTGACATCTCCATTGTCCCCCCCCCCCCCGCTCTCTAACTGAAGTGTGGCGGGAATGAGTGATGAGCCAGTGTTTGGGTTAACGACAGGGACGGGGTGTTAAACCTGAAGTGTTTAATTAACCCCACAATGGGCCTGCCTGTCAGCCCGTGCCCATTCCCTCTTGATGGAGACTTCAGCTCACACACACACACACACACACACACACACACACACACACATACACACACACACACATACACACACACACACATATGCACGCACACACACAATCAGAGGCAAGTGTGCACACTCATACAAATTCACAAGAACACACTCAGGCACATAGGCCCTTGGAGACGCATGTAATGGCAGGTGCACACACACACACACACACACACACACACACACACACACACACACACACACACACACACACACATATATAAATGCACACACCCGCCCGGGAGGGGAGAGGACAAGGGGAGGGGAGTAAAGTGATAATGCTCCGCCACAAACGCAAGATTGCTTTTTTTTTTCTCCCTCTCCTTCTCTAAAGTCCATTTTCTGGGTCACTGCATTGCATTCATTACTGTCTTTGAAGACATTGGGCTGGGAAGGAATAATGCTTCCCTTTCACTCGCGCTGAGAGCGAGCAGAGAGTTGTGAGCACCGGAGTCAGGGCCAGAGGCCTGGGAGGGAGGAGAGGAGGGCGGGGACGCGGTAATATGTGACATCTTTATCTGGTTTTAATTTCATGTCATAAATATTGAATGCTTTATTTGCTCATCTGCAGCTGCCTCCACTCAGTCAGGGTTTGTGTCTCTTGTCTTCTTTTCTTTTTTTCTGCTCTGCCAGCACACGCCAATGGTTCTTATGTCGTAGCTCGGGGCCAAAGCAATAGGATTAGGTAACGATTTTTCCATTTTCAAATGAACTCTAAAATGGACTTTAGCCGATTGAAACACTAAAAATCCAGCCTGTGGAGCCCCTCCAGATTGAATGAATATGAATAAAGCATGATTTAAAATACTCTCGTCTCACATCTACATCAACAGACGGGAAGGAGAAGAGGCTATCGGCCTCTCTCTGAGAGGGTGACACTGACATAGCGAGCATTATGGGAGTCATCTCATCCCCTGGGTGAATCAATAGGTGCCATATGACAGTGCCTCACCCATCAAGTGGCGCGGTGACTGCTGCTGGAAATTTGCTTAAAGCCTACACCAATTAACTTCAACATGACAGATTCAGGCAGCCAATGAGTGAACGCTTTGCATTCTGCCGCCTGCCCGACTCTGTGGGTACAGAAGGGAAACCTCAGCTGTTAGACGGATGGTGGGCTCCTTTGTGTGTCTTTCTGCATGCACACAAGCATCAACCCTCGTGAATTTGCGTGTGAAGGCGAGGTGTGTGTGTGTGTGTGTGTGTGTGTGTGTGTGTGGGAGGGGAGGACATGGTTGTGGTGGTGGGGGGGGGGAGAGTAAATCTGCAGTGATTCAGGCCCTGCTCTCGCTCCTTAATGATGATGTCAATCTGTGAAAATGCACGCACACATTGGAGCTGTCAGGGCCTCATCAATCAGAGAGGGGTTTGTCAAAGGAGCCCATGCCCAGATTAACGAGGCGGGGACAATGATGGCGGCCCATTTGCATAGAAAATTACCCTCATCTTTAGGAAAGTGATAGTGCCAAGGAACAGAGGCTGGCGGTGGGGATGTTAGCGGGCGTTGTTGCGGCAGTTATTGAGGGGATGAAAGCACTTTGATCTCTGTTTTTTCGTATTTAACTCGACTGAAGGAGCGTAATTAGAAGATTTGATTGCGACGTACTACATGAAATCCACCCTTGACTGCAAACTTCTTCTTACGTTTCAGCTTTGATAAATGGATTTAATAGCGAGTAAACAGAAGTGTTTTTTGCACTTTTCACTTCGGATTACACATTCAAACCTCCACAGTGCCCCCCCCCCCCCTGTCCATTTGCTTTCCTGCCCAAATGAGACAGTGATGAATCAAGTGGGTTTTAGCTCCGTTTTTATGAACTCCTCCAAGAATACACGTCGAGTCCATCTTTAGCCGCAGCTCCAGCGAGCGCTCCTCCCTCTCAACTCGCTCCATTGTCAGGCGGAGGAGACAATGGTTAAAGCTACATATTAACTCGGCCTGTTGTTTGCTGCTATTCTGCTTCACTGCCATCTGGCTGAATTGGCTCCTCTCTCTCTGACAGACAGGACAGTAAGGGTCAGGTCACCTGCAGGGACAGGCCAGAGTACATTAAGGGATAATGGTTGAGCTCCAGTGTGTGTGTGTATTCATGTGTGTGTGTGAAAGAGGGAGTCAAAAGGAGAATTGTTTCTGGTGCTAGTCTGGATAGTTTGAGGTGTGGGAACTGAGACTCAAAGACAGTGTGAATAACATAAACCGTTTGTGACAGTGTGTGTGTGTGTGTGTGTGTGTGTGTGTGCTCGCCAAGTTTGTGCACCAAAGTAAACGCATTTACATTTGCACCTGTGTAAGAAAAGAAAGTGAGTGCGTGCACTTTGTGTCATTGTGTTTGTCCTTTCACTGCCACAAGAGGAACTGCGTGTGTTGCTGTGTGTGGTTTAGTGTGTGTGTGAGTGTGTGTGTGTGTGTGTGTGTGTGTGTGTGTGTGTGTGTGTGTGTGTGTGTGTGGTGGCAGGGGGCCTTCCTCACTGAGCGAGAGCAGGACAGTTAAGGTGTCACCGCCATGATGGAGAGGGTCCTCCTTCACAGGAGGCCAGCAGCTGCCAGGTTTTCAGCAGCTTGTGCCGAGGACTCCACATAAGTTAGTGGTCAGAGCTTTGGGTAAATTTGTGGGGAAAAGGCCGCAAAACACAAGATTTACAGCAGAAGGTCGAAGGTCGAAGTTCAAAGTGTGGAAGGTCAGAAAGTTTTGTCTCTCTCTCTCTCTCTCTCTCTCTCTCTCGCATGCACACACACATACACACTTCACAGCACTTATGAATGCTAATGTGAAACAATGCTATAATGTAACATTAAAGGATCAGTTCACCCAATATACACAAATACATTTCCTCACTTACCTCTAGTTTATGTAATCATGCAGATAGTTCGTTTTGTTTTACCACATTTAATTGTTTGGCCTCCAAACTAAAATAACAACAGGGAGTGTTTTTATTAAGTACAAAACATTTTTTTCACAGTGAGCCCTTTGGATTATCCAGGAAACTGTTCACTTATATCATGAATTGTTCAAGGTATGAGCACCACACACACCACACCAGAAATTTGACTTAAAACTTTGTCAAAACTATTTGCCAGTTAATATTCAGATACCCACAACCACCGCCGCAATTGCAAACATTTCTAAACATTTCTAAACATTTTATATTATTAGGACTTTTTATTTCTAAATATGTAAAATAAGTGGGTGCTAATTGCTTCCTGAGAGCGAAACACTTTACATTTTAGAAAAATTCTAAATCCTACATCAATTTGTTAATTTTTCCTGACCCTAAATATTATGAAATATAAGTAAACTGAATAAAACATTAGCAGAAACATGCAAGAGTTTAGGATATAAACTCCTCTATGTGCTTAAATTCCCCAAATTTTCAGAATAAATTCAAAGAAAAGACGTCATGTCCTCGATGGCTACGGACCTGCTGTCTGCATGGAAGTAAAGGATAAAGGATATTTTCTATAATAAGGCTGAACCCTTTACCAACAAAGATTTTAAACATTGTGTGTCACATTTACAAGTTGAACCACAAGTTTCATTTGTTTAAGTTAAATAAGAACCACGAGTAGATGATTGAATCCCTTCTACTAGATTTCAAAGATGACCTTTAAATCTACTTAGAGAAAAGTATCTCCACAAACTGTATTTAAGGCCAGTAAATAAATAAATAGCCTCATTAATCACCGCTAGATCAGAGTCGACACTTTAACGCCCTGACAGTCGACTTGGCATCCCCCCTTATTACACTGTCATGGACCAATAAACATCCGTGCCAGTGTCGCTCCACCAATCAAACACCTGGCATTTTGCAGGTCGTTAGGGAGGACGGCGAATCAGATCCCTCGCTCGCGCAGGGGAGGAGGGGAGTCGGCTCTGTGCCCGGACCCTCCTAATCTCACCAATGGGAATGCAGCACTCCTTGTAATCCAATTAAAGGAGCGTAAGCGGTTTGTTAGACACTGTGTGTTAATGTAAGCACTATCCAATATACTCTGGGCTGGTAACAGCATGACTGGGGATACACTTTGGTCCGTGGAACATAGGAGTAGTATACAGCTGGAGGGGCTGCTGAGGTAATATCAGGATATCATCTCAAACCAGGCTTGTGAATACAGCAGGGGAGGGGGAGCAGGCCTCTCGGAATGATAATACTGCTGACCTTTGGTTGTTCTTCTGCGATCATGGTGATGAAAACAAAAAAGGTTTTAGGAGAGGAAGAATGAAAAAGGTCATCCACAAAGTCATTGAACAAACATTAGGCCTGGGACAGTATGGGTTAGCAATATTTTCTGAAACGAGGAGGCATGCATACCCCACAAAACTGAGTGGGATGGTTCCTTTATTGCGTGCTCTCATTGTCATTCAGCCCCATTCCTCGTGTAAATGTACAGTCGTGCATCTTAATTGGATTTTCTAAGCAGCATTTAATAACTGTAGGTTTGTACCATTTGCAGTCATTGCGGATGTAAGGACAAGTGTTTCCTCACACTGGCACCTCCCATTTCCTCCGATCCGGCAGCTGCACAAAAACGTCTGACGTGTAGGAACTTAATCATATCTTCCTTTTTCTCTATCCCAGATGCACCGAATTAAACTTAATTAGATGCTACATCACCTCAGTGAGGGGCTGCGTGGCAAATCTTATTAAGAAAAAGCAGTGTGTTTCTCCAACGCTTGCTGATTCCTTTACATCTTGGCGTCTGTGGGAGAAAACCCCACCGAGGCGTATTCTCCAGCCCCTGTAACTAATGACGCCGTTGCCCAGATCTGACAGTGAGCTGTGTCTGTATATTGTGCTTAATATCATAATAATAATGAGAGCAAATTAGAACAATCAATTTTCATGGCTGGTTGTTGATTGGAGGAGGAGGTGGAAGTGACAGGGGGTGATCCATCATCCTCGGCCAGTCACATTAAGGAGAGCGCCGTGGAGCAGGTGGGCTGGGCTGGAGGCCAGCCGCAGCCAATGGGAGCGGGCGGGGAGGGGGGGAGGGAGATCCATTACACCCAAATCAAGTGCTAATGTAGCTGTGAAGAAGCAGAGGAGGAAAGAGAGAATGACGCTGAGACTTATGATGGGTTCAAGTGGGCTCTTGAGTGTGTGTGTATTTTGCCCGAGGATGTGTCTATTTACCTGCGACGGTGTCCGTGCACCCTTTAGTTTGAGCCCCTGGTATTTGATAATGAAGCCGCACCACACGCTAAACAACAAAAAACCTGCCTTATTCCAGGTCCATAATCACAGTCATCATGAACTGCAGCTCGAGTCCCACAAGGGGTCACTAAAATCTCTCCTCCCTACAGTCCTCCAGAGCGCAACAGCAGCAGTGGTGGACACTTACTTTGTACATTTACTCAAGCGCAGTACTTAGGTACAATTTTGAGGTATTCATACAGCATTACCGTTTCCTGCTACTTTATACTTCTGCTCCACATCATATCAGAGGGAATATTGTACTTTTTACTCCACTATATTTATCTGACAGTTTAAATTACTTTGAAGATTCAGATTAATAATACTAACTATAATCAACAAATAATCTATTGTGTATTATTATAGGTTTAGATAAACTTTATTGATCCCTTGGTGAAAATCACAAGCTACCTCGCAGTACATATAGTAAAATAATAAATATATTAACAGCTCCTCCTTTACTAGCTGCAACATTTAAGTGAACACGTTGATGCAACAATAATTATAATTCAATAACACAACATCTATTATTCTGAAATGGGCCAGTACTTTTACTTAGTACTCTAAGTACATGCTAATGCTTTTATACTTTTACATAAGTAGTAAGTATTTTGACACTGTAGTATTACTACTTTTACTTCTACTTCATGTAAAAGATCTGAGTACTTCATCCACCACTGATCAGCAACAATAAAGCAGTTGTATCACAGAATCATGTGCCATTTACAAAGACACAAAATATTAATATGCAATTAATCCAATTTTTTGTTTTTGTTTTGACCTTTTAATGATCACAAGGAGATAATGATACGCTGTGGTTACAATTGTGACAATAATAAGCATGACATGGAGTTTTGTTTGATGACGGTCACTCCACTTCATGGTTTTTAAATGCGTAAATTGTGATGAGTGACCTCACACACACTTAATTTCCCTAACTCACTTTCATCACACACACCAAGAAGCACAGCCATCGCTCAACAGCTAATGTCCCAGACTCCTGTTGGAGTAACTCAACTGCAGCCAGAACTCCTCAATTTTAAAAAATCCAAAAAGGCAACATTAAGTACATTTTCGCCTTTTATCAGCTCATGTTGGAGTCTTTCTCTCTAATCCTATTTCTGCCAAACGATGGCATGGGGCGAGTATATTAGATTTCATCAGCAGCCATCAATCATGGCCGCACTTAACACGATCAGCTCCCCCGTTCATTCAGAGCGAACAATGGGGGACAGGCACGTCCCGCCTGCAACTGAGTAAATGAGGAATTTAAATACTGCACAAGAGACTACGGCGGCTCGAAGGGGGCTGACTGATTAAAGGCCACAATATCTGCTTTTCTAGGCAGATGATCTGTCAACGGGATGCATGAGGAGGTTTATTGAAATAATGGGGCTGCTAATGTGAGGTTATTCTGGAGCACACACACACATGCTTGTGAGGAAACCCATCGTGGCAACATGTCTTTGCAAAATTGACACGCAAACACACAGTGTCATTTTCACACACGTGCACACACCATGTTTCCCAGCATCCCCATACTGTCTGCAATTGATGGGTAATTTATCAAATGGCATCTCATTCACTGTTGAGAGAAAATTAAATCATGTAGTTCCAGATCCTGATTATGATCATGAGATGTCCCTCTTGTAAATTATGTCAGTGAGATGTTCATTTCTTTTCACAGCTTTGCCAGCATCGTAGTCTCTATCTGATTTTTCATCTAATCATCATGTTAATGAGCAGATACATTCAGTTACTGAGGATGATAATGGCTGCAGGAAAGCCTGGAAGAATTTCCTTGTGATGGAAAGGTCAACACTTTAGATTGCTATACTTTGGAAAAGCTTGCGTAGGGAAGTGGAATGAGGGCATCCGTATCAGTGAAGGAGAGGAATGAATAATAATGTAAGCATAAGAAAAGCAGGATTAAAGGTGACATTCTTTACATGTAGCTCATGAGCAGCATGCAACCACCTAATACCAGCAATACTAAAAAATATTTAAAGCTTCACTAGTTGTCCCGATGAACCCACAGAGAAATATTCCTTCACTGCCTCCCTAATGAGTTTCCCTCTGCAGAAAAAACATTTTAGCATCGTTCATCATTCATTTTGGTTTTCAGGCCCACAACTTTACTGCTTTTACTGCTCTCTTCAACCATATTTCTAAATGCAGCTGGCAGCTGTTTCCAGAGAAAAAACAAAAATTAGCTAATAGCTGGTGAACATAGCGGAGCATTAAACAGCTAAAGAGCCAGATATACTCAGGAGTTGGTTGAGACCAAAACAGCTGAAAAAGACTTACCTTTCCCGACGAAGACCGGAACACGACTCCAAATGTATGCTAATGTTGCTACATGTCTGCTGAATGTCTAAATAGTCAACTGTTGCTAACACGCTCCCCACAACAACTCTATGGTTTTGTCTAGATAAGGGGTTCTCAACGGGGGCAGTAGCGCCCCCCTCAGGGGGCGTTCAGAGAATGTCGGGGGGCGCTGGAAGCAATATTTTAGAAAGGGGGGCGTTCACGTGTCTTTGGGGGGCGTTTTTGTGTACGGCCCGTGAGGAGGTAATTCATAAACACACGCAAAAAATCTACTCCAAAAATATAAATCCAAATCTAGTCAACAATAGAATAAAGGACCCTGGCCACGGTCAGGGTCCTTGAACATAACACGAGCGGAACGTGTCATCATGTGGTCACGTCATGTAAAAAAACTTCAATATTAAACTGTCATTGACATCAGTGAACGCAGCATGGCGAGTGTAAAACAGAGAAAGGTGGATGCGGAATGTTCCAGGAGAAATGGACAAAGGATTATTTCTTTGTGGAAGTAAAAGGCCAGTGTGCCTAGTTCATGAAAAAGGCTCTCGAGCTGCATTACAGCACGAAACATGCCAAACTGCACGAGCTGAAAGGACGAGTCGAGAGCGTTTGAATAAAGTTAACATTGTGTGTTTTTAGACTTTTATTTTTATTTTGCTGAGCGATAAAGTGCTGCTTAAAAAAAAACAAAAAAGCAAGCGCCGCCCCCCTCAGCCACCACTGCTCGAAAGCATTAATATTATTCCAAAGATACACCATGAATAAAACTAATAAAACTAATTAATGCTAAAACACTAACGCTCTGGTCAGGACTTCGACCAGCAGCCAGAGTGCAGCTCGTAGTAGCAGAGCTAACATCAGCAGAGCTAACACCAGCAGAGCTAACATTAGCAGAGCTAACATCAGCAGAGCTAACACCAGCAGAGCTAACACTTGCAGAGCTAACACCAGCAGAGCTAACATCAGCAGAGCTAACATCTGCATCACTGCTGCGTGGATATTTTCGCCTGAGTTTCTGAACTTTGGGGTCGATTTATAATAATATGTTGGATTTTTGACTTTTTTGCACTTTGTAGTTCTCTCCTCTCCTTTCCTCCGCTCTTTGTCTTTGTCTCTTTGTGTTCGCGAAACGGAGAGAATGTGAATGTGCAAAGCAATGCAGTAAACACGTAAACGTGCACATAAAATAGATAAATAACATAAACGTTTAGTTTATTTAATAAAAGAGCACCTGTTCAATGTGAAAAGTGAGTTGTGATTTGGCGCTATATATATATATATAAAAAAAAAGCTCCAAGGGTCCAATCCGGCCCGCGGGATGACTTTGGAAAGTATAAAAATGTGTTTGTTTGTGATGATAAAGTAAAATACTGTTCCTAAATTTCCCTCGGGATCTATCAATCTAGATACCTGTGACGAAATGTTTTGTTCCTTTGTAGCTACACTGTGATCTGTAAATTGTAATAAACATGTGTAAATCCTAAACTGAGGCATAATATTGTAGAAATTGCACCTTTTTTCTTAAGAAATTTCAGATTCATAATATTTTGTAAAAAGATAGTTCAAAAATTTAAAGACGGAGAGCTTGATGTAAGGCATCGACCTCGAATGGTTAAACACGCTTTATGCTTGTTGCAGTCAGAACGGTCAGAGATTTGGCAATTGCTGTCTGGGCCGAGCCGTTTACCTACAAAATTTTGTAACAACGTGTTGCAATGATTGGCAGATCAGCTGTCAATTGGTTTTCAAAAAGAGAGAGAGTCTACAGAAGAAAAACGGTCTGTTCTTGAAGTGGCTCTCACCTAAATCAATATGAACGACCAGGCGTTCTCAGCAAGTCTCAAAAGAGTTTTCAAATGTATGGTTCCCATCTAGACACAACCCAACTTTATGTTATGATAATATGTCAATATTGTGTTTAATTAAAGCTTGTTGTGTTTAAAGCTTTAAAGCAAAAAGATTCTCTGAAGAAGTATTGCAAGAGAAGAGAGAAGATGGGAAGTCAATGCGAGCTTGCGGCCAAATGCAGAAGACAGGATTGACTGTTATATTTCTATATCTGTAGCTGTTCTGTGCCAGTATAGTGAACATCTATGAGATTGTATTTTATTACAGGAATTACTTTAGTTTTATTTTGTGGACTTTGAATGACTCTATTTAAAAATGGTATATTACACATATTACAGCATTTCTGATTAATGTCTGTGATATATATATTTTTTAAAAGACCTGTAATGTAATGTAGAACAGCACAATCCATGCAACAAAGAAGTGGCTGTCTTTTTGTTGCAGTAAAATCGAAATAAATAAATAAAACATAGAAGGTAGAAAAGGTCGAATATATCAAAAACAAGTGACAGTGAGTGAGCTGTTCAGGTGATCAATCTTTAGTCTAATTTAGGATTCAATAGAGAGTATGCTCGTGAAGTCACTCACTGCCGTTACGCCCACTGAGTGGCCGCATTAGTGTTTAGCTTGAATGTCGTGAAAACACAAAAAACATGTCTAAAATGTGAAAGAGCTGTTGTGCGATTGACAATACAAATAGAATAAAAAAAATAATTCATAGTTAGATTTTAGATTAGACTCCGGCGGGCCCAGCAGGAGTTTTATTGCGCCTGTACATGTACACTTTTGAATTCTGATTTTTTTATTTATTTTTTTATATTTTTGGAAAGCTCAGAATCTCGTCTATTTTAATATTGAGATTAAAATCACAACAGCGGTACAATCAGCTCCTTAAACTAGCAAGTCCACTCAAAATCAAAAGCATAACTTTGAGCCCACTTACCTATAAAGCCTCATAAATATCCTCTTTTCAGCAATATTTTGAAAAAGAAGCTCATAAGCCATTGCCCACACGTTCGTTTCCGCTAAAAAGATATCCACTGTGAACATCGTCACATCGATAAAAGTCCATGAACAGGTGTTGCAATCTGTGAAATCAGCTGATCGATTTTTACATTGTGTGATCATAAACAGTCATAACTTAATATCTTGTGCGCTCATCACGGTTCAGACACGTCCTGGTTTTAGCGCGGGCTCTCAGCATTAGATTGACACCTCTTTTGAGCCAATCGGAGCGTCGATGGGTTTTTTACAACCTTCATGAGCCAATGAGTGTCAACTTGATAAGAAAGTCCCCACCCTTTTCTTTTGTTACAGACCAGGACCTGGACCAGCTCAGCGTCCTGGTGGCACGAGCATCGTATAGAAAACGAGCGCCTCGTTTGTTAGATGCGTCACTTCCCTTGGTTTGTTCTTTCAAAACACAATTTATTTCCAAAATAATATTTATTATTTATTGTACAGAAAGAAATACAAAAAAAACGTAAAAATATTAGAAAAAAATGTCTTTATACTTCACTTACTCTGTGTGATTACTACTAACAGGGAACATGGGTATATAATAGTTATTTATAAATAATACAAATAACATTTATTAATAAATATTATAATATGTACAGTACATGTACATATTGCACAGTTGGTGTACGTCTGGTGTTACTCTTAGACAAACCTGTCTAATAAATTAAGTTTTTAACCTTTTTATCTGAAATTTGGTGGTGAACTTGATAACACTTGGTTCTATGTTTCTATTGTGTAGTTCAGCTCGGGACTACCAGCTATACCCATCTTCAGACATCTTTTTCAACAAAGTAAATTCTGGCGTAGCGTATTTTCTTCAAATTCAGTATATTCAGACCACTATTACTCAGTGCCAGAAGCACTTGGTGTGATTATTCACTGTTTTGCAAGAACAATAAGAGAGTTATCTTTTGAATGAGACCAAAATCATGCAGCTGGTGCAAATGGTTGAAGAGCAGCTTTCAATTTACTTTGGGTATGTCATTTGTAGGTATTTTCGGGTTTCGCCCACCTTCTAAGAGGTTAAGCAACCTCTGGCGGGACAAAACTCCCAACATGACATGGAAAGGCAATTTGCTTTGCTTTGAATTGTTGAAAAGCAAAAGTTGAAAGTAGAAATTTCTTTCTATTTGTAAATCTGTTTGCACACAGCATATCATATATGGAGAAAAGATTGAATTTTATAAAAACAATGTAGGTACATTACAATTTTTTTTGGCAGACTACGCCCATATCTTAACAGCTCTCAGCCACCAATGTAAACGTAAACACATAAGGGACGGGTATATACATTCAGGAAATACATGTTTATTTAAAGTATGTATTACTTGTACAGACATGTTTATAAGATTTATGTATTTTATTTGATGAGTTATTATCATTAATTTATTTGATGATTAATGAGTTGTGTGGCTTTTGTTTCCCCCCACGAGGACTTCCTTGCGATGGCAGAGTCGGGAATAAAAATACGGAATAATTACGGGAAAATATTTAAACGTGAGAAAAACGGGATAGAAGTAAAAATACGGGATAATCCCGGGAAAAACGGGAGGTTCTTTTGTATTGTTTCACCTGCTTTACCTGCCTCCATCAAACTTCTCGTCCTTGCTGTTATTTCCTGCTACACTATACATTCCTAAACAGTATCCTCCGATACACAGCCAATGAACCTTCAGACTTGTGCTCCTAACTTTAACTCAACGAGCCAAGTGGAGACTATCACGCAAGTCAAATGACTTGTGTCTTATGACTTCTATCAATGTGAAATGTCTGTGGCATCATGCTGTGTTAGTGTGAAAAATCAATTATGCCGGTGAAGTCACAACTCACAGGGCTGACACCATAAAGGAAGAGAAGTAGACTAACACTTCATTGCTATCACATAAGATATTCTGAGGACAGGAAGAATATTTCGTAATACACAGGGACTGAAGATTAGAAGCACCTCTTAATGTTACAAACTATGACCTAAAGATTTCACAGCGGAAGGATTGATTGCAGGTGTGTTATGCTGGCTTACTTTGCATTGCACAGGTGTATTTAATAGCCTTAATTAGATGAAGTAGTCCAGAAAGATATAAACAAATATATTTCATTTAATCATTTAAGAGAAAATGAAAACTAAAACATTTTTACTTGAAATCATATGTGAAGCAGGAGACTCTGTGACCAAAGCCCATTAAGAGGTGATGAGATACTGAAGCACATGCAAGACAGTCATGTGTAAGGAGGTGATGCAGAGCATGTCGGTTTTGTGAATTCATTCACACAAGCCAAAACCTTTGATCTGGAACAGTTCAGATGTTTTGAAGTGGGGTTGTGGGTGTATTACCTACAGTGGATAGCAAACCTCCAGTTTGGAGAATCAGACAGGAGGTTGGGCACAAAGATAAGCAATGTATTGGTGTGGACGGGGGCAGCAGCAAAAACTATTTTATATCCATGCTCTTGCCAACGCCACCGAACTCCTTCAACAAAAAACTAATTTGACTGCAGAACACGGTTCTGCTGGTCGACCGCTGCCTTGAGTTTGTTTGTGTTATTGTATGACTTTGGTGTTTTAAAGGGTTAGTTTGGATTCCCCAAAGTCACACGCTAACACAAAGAAAGAAACCCAAGGCACCGTTATGTTCTGCGAGGTAAAATTACTGTTTTTGTCAAAGGAGTCTGGTGGCTTTGAAGAGATCACCGTTAACGGCTTTAGTTTCCCCTCGGAAAGAACTGTCTGATGGCAAGATGAAGCAGTAAATATAGCATACACATAAACTGATATTGATTTTTTTAGGTGCGCCTTTCTTTTAGGTGGCTGAGAAAACATTGTGCTGCTGCCCCCGCCCACAGCAGCACATTGCTTGGCTTCTGTGCAGTAACTCCTGTTTGTTTCTTCAACTATGTTTAAGTACCACATACATCCGCACTTAAAAATATATGAAATGACAAAAAAGAAACACTAGCAATACAGTTCTAACAGAATGTACCACCTATTGGACCTTAAACTCTCATTTCCTGTTCCTGATCAAAGGATATTGTAATTGTTATATTGCTTTAAGAAAGGAATAAAGGAAAACATGAATTGACTGGAAACAATGATCACTGGAACCCATAACGACCGCAGCTTTGACAGCTTCTTACTCAAATCATTTAATTTCTTAGCAGTGTACTCGTAACATCTGAGTTTATTAAGATGAAAATACAAACAAATAAGAACAAAAATCTAAATCCCAGATGGATTAGGATCCCCTCATGATCACGAGGGTGATCATTCTCGAAGGCTCTTACCTTTTTTTGGACACATTTTCTTTTTCACACAACCTATAGTTTTCACAGTGAAGAGGAGGAAGAAAAACTCTACATATCACTTACTTACTGAACTATAAAAGCCTTTCACACCACTGTGTAGGGCCAGGTTGATCCATAAATCAACCTGGCCCTCTTTTGTCTTAAAGAAAAGGTTGAAGTATGCTGTATTGTTGTATGACTTTTGAAATTGACTTTAATATTTTCTTTGTAAAATTGCCCACTGGCATGCTGGGCCCTTAGATGTCCATCCAAGACTTCCTACTGCTAGTGCGTTAGATCCGGCCATGTTGCTCTAATGGATCAAGTGTTTTTTATAAATCAGGAGGAAAAGGGTGAAGTTGGTTGAGCCTGTAGGTAAATACATCACACTCTGTAAATTTGTAAATGACACACGTCATTATTATTTATAGCAACCAAGAAAGTCTATTTACATTTTTTATAATGATTGATGATCAATGTATAACTTTGGTTGTTATTGTTATTTTGTTTTATTGTTTTTATTGTTTTTATTGTTATTATTATTATTATTATTATTATTATTATTATTATTATTATTATATTTATGTACTTTTTTATATTGGTATTGTGGGACTAGGGTATACAGTAGCTATTATAAAATTGTATAATACTTCTCTTTAGTAAGTATCTACTTATATACACTATAACAAATTATGTATTAAAGTATTAAAAAAGAAAAGAAAAATCGCATTTGATCAAATAAAACCTGCACTAAGAAATATGCACATTATTTGTTATTTTCCTTTACATTCGTTTAAAGTGGTATTATAGTACAGTCTCATCTTATACAGTCACATACCTTAATTTTGATCTTAAAGTTCATCCTAAAATCTGCAAAATACATTTCGCCGATTTCCCCCCTTTCTGGGTAAAGTGCCCCTGTGTCTGAGCTCGGCCCCTCATGTTGATTAATCCTGAAAACGCCCCTGGATACAGTTTGTCACGCAAGTCATCGGCTGTTTAATAACAACCGGATGAAACCACTTGGCTCATGTGATCGCTGATAGACCGACATTCGGGTTGGGATAAACTGGTTAATGCTGCCCATCAACACGACACGCCTCCTCTCTGCCTCGCGAGGATGTCTAAAAAAAAAACTACAAATGGGGGAGTGAAGAGTTTGAAAAAGTTATGCGGATGAGCCTGCATCTGATCTCAGACGAGCAGAGCACACAAGGGGAGGAATTATTCATGAATTAAATGGCGGAGGAACTACTTCTGGAAAACGATGGAAAACCTGACACGGTGAGTGTTCATAAAAGTATCTAATTAAAGAGATGATCGACGCGTAGAGCAACATCTCACTTCAACACCTACCTTTTTTTTTGTCGCATCATTTTTAGAACATTTTGTAAGATTATACTGACCTGACCTTGAATTTAAACCATACACACTTAATTGCCTTCAATACTATCAACACAGACAGATACATTTAGACTCTATGTAGCCTATAGATAGATATACAGTGTATTTGTACCAATCATAAAACAGTATCCACATCTTTTGTTCAAAAACAGCCTTTAATTGCACCAAAATTAATCACAAATCAAACCAACAAAACGAAAGAGGTCTAAACAAACTATAGTAAAAGTCTTAGTAGTCGCCCAGAGCTTTGACCAAACTGATGCAACATGTGAAGAGCTGCACATCCGACAGATAATCAACCTAAATTAAATGCAGACTGGACAGCATTATCTGCTGTGAACTATTTTCACGTGAAGTCGTCTGACTCCATCCTTCAGTCTATTAGTCGGCTAAATTAGGTTTATTTAAAGCATCTGTGCTGTTATTGTTCTGTCAGAGAGCAGAGACTGAGAGCCTCCTCTCTCTGCTCCTTGTATTAACAACCAACATTTTCACATTGGTGGATTCCTTTTGGCCCGCTAATATATAAGAATAGTGAAGTATTGTAATCCCTGATTTTATTTAAAATGATGAAAACATGATGTTGATGGGTGCGATTATTGTGAGGGGCAGTTAGTTTTCTCCCTGCTCCATCCAAAGGTATGGACACTCAAAAACACATTATAATCCTGCTGACCTTCTTCCTTGGAGGTCAGTTTAACTCTGTGTGCTGGAATTTAGGATGGCAGCCAAGAGAGTAGCTGCAGGCCGTTCCCAATAAAAATACAGTAGACTGCCCCTGTTCCTTTTTTAAAGACAGAGTGGGGCTCATGTGACTTTGGCGTGGTCAACAGGAGAACACTACACAAGTTCTTCGACCTAAGAAGTGGAGCTTTTTTTGCTTCATGAAATCTGTGTTTTCTGAAAACTAGTGATTTGTTCAGCTCATACCTCTCCGAGAGCTACAAGTTTGGGATCTGGCCCGCATCCAGATGCCAGCTTGTTTCACTTCTTCTGATTGAGTCACGAGACGCTTGGTGCCGGTTCAGCTCTGCTGCAAAGTCCAAAGATCACAGATACACACATATACCCTTTATAATAATGCGGTTGCATACTCGTACAGAGTGAGCTAATCTCTTTGCAGGCTTCTGGCAAGTGTAGAAAATAGACCCGACGTGCACACAACATTTCGTTTTAAAGCTTTTTAGTAGTCCATATATAATGTTCTTTGATTCAGATAATTTTTAACTAAGATGCCATGAGAAAAACAAAGAACCCATACTTATTATGAATATCTAGCTTAGATAATTAGTTCAGATAGATAGTTAATATAGGCTTTTTAAACATGTTTTATTGTTTCCTTCACAGACATTAAAAAAAAAAGAGGTTACATGCCTTTTTACGGATGAATATTCACAAAAAAATAAATATAAATAAATAAATAAATAAAATAAAATATAAAATAAGTAAATAAAGATTAAAAACAAATAAACAGCAGGTATAAATGAATGGACAAGTAAAATAAAAATAGTAAAAGCTACATTAATGTTAAAAATCAAAATTACACCAAAAGAACAACAGTAATGATATATACTTCAATATACACATACAAAACACACACATATACATATTCTATAAACATAAATACTATATGTAGAGATAAACAATTAATTAATATAGGCTTTTGACTGTAACACTGCTTATTTCAATATTGAAGGCATACACATCCTTTATTTTATATGGGATCTCCACTGATCCAGTCACATTTATTTTACAAATCCCTTCAAAGACAAGCACTTAAAGCTAATACTTATTAATTGTATTGTATTAAAGTGTAATAACTCATTACTGTGTAACTTGTGTTGGCGTCTGACTTGTCTTATCTAGTCATCTTCCCTTCAGCCTCTTACAAAGCCTCTGCTGGCGGTGGCTTTCCTGGCCTCGTTCGGCAGCTCCATGCTCTATGGCTACAACTTGGCAGTCGTCAACTCTCCTGCACAGGTTTGTCAACATTACCATTGCGATAATCATCGTTCTCATCGCTGCCCGTCATCATCCACCCAAGTATTAAAATAGTTGTTTTACACTTAACCCCAAATATTTCCAGACTGAATGATGGAGACTCACTCTTTATCCATGCTACGGATTACTTTTATCTGTTAATAGACACAGTAAAGATCATATCGTATTTCATTGTCATGTGTAGTCATGTGGGTGTGTGTATCAAATCTAGAGGCTGCTGTGAGCCTCACCGTGTCATCGATGTCCTGTCGGTTTTATCCATCATGTGCTCTGCTCCGTTCCTCCATGTTTGATTTGCTGCGGTGCTTTGACTAAGCTGGGAACCATTCCTGCTTGGCCATGGAGCATCCCTCTCACATAGAAGCATGTGAGCTTCAGTGCCACATCTCATGCCAGTGTAGGGTAATGTTCCCAGGAGGCAGTTTCATGGAAAGAGCTGCAACTGCTGCTTTGGGCCCACATGAAGAACACAACATTGACCTTTTTAAGTTAATTTCTCCTGTTTGTGTCCACCTGAGGAATGTCCAATATTCACTCTCTTTTAGCTCCGTTTTTGGTCTCTACCAATTCCTGATGGAAATATTTGACTCTTTAGCTACTAAATGCTATGGTAGTATAGCCTACATTGGGTTTTAAGGGTCTCTTCCCTGAAAACAATGCTATGAGAGCGTTGAGAGACAGTTGCAGGTTGGACAGTTAAACAGTGATTCTCCGTAAGCTGTGGGGAACCGCAGATTCGGTCATAACTCTCTGTAGATTCGACCCCTTGCACCCGGCTCTTCATTGTCCCAACCTCTCTTTTGTAACATGTAGATTTTACCGGCATTTCCTTGTTCAATTGGAGACTCATTGTCACACATATTCCAAGTTGCTACTAATGTGGTGAGGTTAAACCTTTAAACATGGTCCATGTGACTTCAGCGCCCTTTGTAGGATTCACTGTTGACACTGTGTCATCTGACATTAGTTACACCAGTGTGCTCCAAATCTAACTTTAGGTGTGGCAGAAGGTTCAGCTGATGGTTAGTTGAGAGAAAATGGGCGAAGAGGTTTTTCCAGGATACGTAAAGAACAAAGTTCCTGGCTTTGTGGGTCTTAATCAGATTACATTATTAGAGAAGTAAACTTGTTTCTGACTCCCTCAACTGTTTATTTTAGGCAGATTTTCTGCAGCAAAAGGGTTATTAAATATTTTAAGTAGCAATATTACATTGTGATTTTTAAATCATTGTGTTTCAATAAGCCTTAATCAAATGTGTTGGCCTTGATATTTCATTTTGTCTTGAAAGTTGAAGGGAAGAATCTGTGTGAGCTAACCGGTCACGTCATAATAACTTTCTTAGTAGCCTGTTGTGTTTGTTTACAATTTTGGTCTAGACATCATTACATTACAGTTCATTTTGCTGACGCTTTTTTCCAAAGCGAGTTACAATAAGTGCAAACAATCATGAGGATACAACTCCGAACAGCAACAACCTTGCAAGGACATTAACTTCAAATAGGTGAAACCATTTAAGTGCAGAACAATAGCTTCCAATCAGCCAAACTAATGTAATCATGTAACACTGGCTCATCACTCCAGCTATAGTATGTGTTCCAACAAACTTTGATACAGACCATTTGACTTAAAGCTTGACACGATGCAAAGGAGCTTCTGTCGAACGTTCAGCAGAAGTCGGATGATCATATGTGAATTTCCCTTCTTGTCGATTATGAACATCTATTTTCATCTCACTTTTGATTTCTTGCTATGTGACAATGAGGTCTCTATAATATAGGGCTCTATTTTAATGCAGGAAAGTTTCAGGGTTGCACTAGTAAAATTGTACTTTTCTGTGGTTTCCCAGGAGTTATTTCTTCCTAAAAGTAGAACTAGAAGGGCACCAAGGCTGTTTCCATAAGTGAAAAACAATGTGTGTATCCGCCCGTGATTCGGATCCGACCCAAAATTCTATGGATTCATCCTTGGCCCATGCTACACCCTTCCACCAAGTTTCATAAAAAATGGGCGAGTAGTTTTTCCGTAATTCTGCTGACAAACAAACCAAACCGAAAACAAAACCTTGGCAAGAAGGCCAACAAGGCTGAGTAAAGAGCCATGTCTGATCATTACCAGCATCTGTCATCCACAACTGCCTGCATGTTGAAGGTATTTCCCTTTCAAACAGCAGGTATGTTGATTACACATGCAAGATCTGTTGGTTACCTCAATTAATTCTTGCTCAATCAGCAACAGGCAGTTGCAAGGTCATAACTACACTATCTGCCAGAACTATACCCGCTGCCACTTTATAAAGTTCCCCGCACGTGTTGGAGACATTCTTGGGACAAATTGGACACACACTGTCCAGAGTTCAATGACAAATTGATGAATTAAAATGTCTCTCCACTCTTTTCACCACTGAACTCCCTCAGCACCATCCATTGAGTCCTTACTATTTCAACAAACAAAATAATTCATCTTTTAATCCGTCGATCAGTGTCAACACTCACACAAAGTACAATGAACTCTCATTTTTCCGTCTCCTGTTTGCAGTTTTCTGATGCCTCTTTTTCGCAGAGAGTGACTGAATTGTGTCTCATGAGATGAATTGGGTTTAATGTAATAGGTTCTCCAGGACAGCCTGATCTCAGCGGAGTCTTCACTGTCAGATAAACCTGAATCAAATCTGATGGATGTTGTTGGCCCTCGCCGTAAATTTTTGTCACACCACAAGAACAACCACTGTCATTTTATCAAGCATGCAGTTTATGATCTCTAATCGTCAAATTTGATTTGACTCTGACTGTGGGGGCTCGATGAGCTTCCTGTCGACTCAATATGGCTGCCTCTCCCGCTGATTTAAAAACATCTCTTCATCCCATCCTCCTGTGCACCGTACACCCAACGCGTTGGAAATGGCAAGACTAATGTTGACATTTGGCAGTGTGGCACTGTGGGAAATAGTTCCTCATCTGACAATATCAAATTTCATGGCCACCATTTTTTATGCTCCAGGGTTTTTTGGAGTATGCAAATTAAATCTTGCAAGTATAATTTTGCCTTTTGCAAAGGCAAAATGTGATTTACTGGAAAAACAAGATATGGTACTTGTAGATAATATATATTGTAATGCATTCATGTATCTTTTTAATGTTAAATTAACTAATTCTATTCTTTCTTCCACCAGTACATCAAAAGCTTCTACAATGAGACGCTGAAAGAAAGTTACAACTGGACTTCGGATGAGGAGCTCCTCACCGTCTTGTACTCCCTCACCGTGTCCATCTTTGCTATCGGTGGGATGATCGGGGCCCTGCTGGTGGGCCGACTCGTAACCAAATATGGAAGGTTAGTGTGTGCGTGGATGATTTTGGGTGTATAACACATGTGATCGTAACATGCCATCAGCCTGTGCGTCTGACAGTTACACACGTCTTATCTTTGAGAACATTTGGTAAAAGAGGGATCACTGTGTGTCCGAACAGGAAAGGGACACTGGTGAGATCCGCTGCGCTGGTGTTTATAGGAGGAGCTCTTATGGGCTTCAGCAGAGTGTGCAGGATGCCTGCGATGGTCATTATAGGACGCTTCATCACAGGAGTCCACTCAGGTAGGCCTGCCTGTTTCCTGAATGACGGGAAAACTTTTTTTTTGCAGCTGAATAGCACAAAGCTACAATAGCACATTACAGGACTGCATGTGTGTTGTACTTTAGCATATGCAGAGCTGTTTCATGCACATTAGTTTGTTTGTCTTCTAAAGTTTTGATTTTGTTCATTAGGCCTTTATCAAATCAATTTATCTTCAATAATCCAATATTAAGCTGGCCATTCAAAGAAACTGAACCACAAACAAATGTCTGTGGAAATAAAGGTTGCTTTCATTTGTGGTTTATTTATATTCTTATAAAATGTATTTATAAAATACAACAGATCAGACTTTGTCAGGGATAGCACAATGAAGTCTGGGCTCTGTATTTTCAAACGTCATCAAACTTCATCATGTTGGAGACAGGAATTCAATGGCTGACATTTAGAAATGTTATATAACTGGTACTGAAAAGTAGAACATTGAATCATATGAACAACATTTCTTTTGCCGTTTCTTCTTGTTGTGCCTAACATCCAATCTGTTTTTCATGAAAATGAAACAAACATTTAAATGATGCTAATCTTCGCCTGTTCAGCCCATGGTAAACTTTTTTTTTCCCCCGCAGGAATCTCTCTCAGTGTGGTGCCGATGTACCTCGGCGAGATCGCCCCCAAGAACCTGCGAGGCTTCCTGGGCCTCGTTCCCAGCATTCACATTTGTCTTGGAGTCTTCCTCGCTCAGGTCTTGGGACTCCATGAACTGCTGGGAAAGGTACAATCATTGTGGCGTTCAAAACGCTACACAGGTGTACTGTCGTGTGGGCGGCTGGGTAACACTTTGAAAGAAAATGTCTCAAGTTTTAAGTTACTCTCTTTCTCTGGTCCGATGCTGTACCAGTGTGAACAGCTTCATCTTTCATCTGTCAAGTAGTAGTTTACATAGTACCAGATTATTCAAGTACTGAAGCTGTGGCAGCCAGTCCTGTCTTTGATTGTCTCTCTATCTCTCTATCTCTCAGATGTTGTTTCATTTTCCTCGCAGACCTGAGCTTGAAACTATTTTAAGTACACGGCTCATTCACGTATCACTTATAAGCATGAATAAGTAGCACGTGAACACACTGTTGTGTTATAATTAGATACCAATCATTTATATGACATGTCCAGCTGACCCAGTAGCTTTCCTCGTCCTCCCATTCATGTTTCTCTAACTGAATCTGGTACAACTGGCGATGTTCTCTTGAATCTGCCCAGTTACAGTAGGGGGGGGGGGGGGGGGTAACTGATGTCTGGAACAGTTGCACAGAAAATTAAGCTAAAATGCACAATGACTTCGTACCACGCCTTTTGGTTAACCCCATCTCATTTTTATTAAAGATGATAGGTTGATCACTAAACGCTGCTGATTGTTGCATCAAGTAATGTGTCATGTTCTTTTCCCCACGCAGGAAGAGCACTGGCCTCTGCTCCTGTCCCTTGTGGTGTTCCCTACCATCATCCAGCTGATGCTGTTGCCATGGTTTCCAGAGAGTCCACGGTACCTGTTGATAGAGAAGGGAAATATTCATGACACCATTGAAGGTTAGGAAGTAGATTCTTTGTTTTCTCTTCTCCTAATCTGGTTTTGTATGTTTGATTAAATGGAGTAAAGACTGTGTCATCATTTCTCTTAATGACCTGCAGCTCTTGTTTCTCTTCTTTGAAATGATCCTCATGTCTGATAATACTTTGTGCTCACTGAACTCTTGAATGTTAAGTTGTTGTGAGGATTGGTGTTTCTTCTTCTGGTAAAAGCTCTTCTTTTCTAACCTGTAGCCCTGAAGTGGTACCGTCATAAAGGAAACATACAGGCGGAGATTGATGAGATGCAGGAGGAACAGCGCTCTCTGTCCTCCATCCAGACCCTCTCTGTCTGGGGCCTGCTCACGGACCGCTGTGTTCGCTGGCAGGTAATCACCATCATGGTACTCAACATCGGCATGCAGCTGTCTGGCATCGATGCAGTAAGTGTGAAAAGCGTTGCGTGTCCCCTCTGTCTTTGTGTGCGTGTCTGCTCACATTTTGCGTTTACTATACAAGAGTGAGAGCTCATATTGCCACAGATCCCAGCTGTGCTCAACCCATCTGCACCTCCTCCTGTCCATACATCACAGTCCCACATGCAGCCACTGAGCGACTAAGCAGGGGGTAACAGAACCACGCCTCATTATGTCCTGGGCCTCTCTGTAGGCGCTACCCCACATGGGAAGGTCCACCCATCTACACACAAAGTCAGAGACATCTTTATATGTGGATGGAGGCTCTACGCATGCTGGCTCACATGCTAGTACCATTTCCCAGCAGGGGTACACCTCACCTGGTCCCACTGTCCCAGGAACACTGGAAGGCTTGAAACACCCAGACGAATCCATGTGTCTGAACGCTGTGTGCAAACAATCTGTGTTTAAAGTGAAAATGTGCCTGTTGTTCCAAAGAAGGGACATGTTATAAACTGATGTCAGCAAGAACAAGAAAGATCTGATTCTTTCACTGTGGAGGTATCATGAGGTTCTGCACATCTGGAACCACTTCACCAAGGACAGAATCTTGAACAATTTTTCTTAACAACTAGTGACCTAAAGAACTGATTTCATGACAGCGTTGCACAGATCACTTTCAAACAGGGCAAGGAGCTTAATGAACCAGGACGACTTCAGAGTTTAGAGGATTCAGATTAGACGGTTCAGACAGGTGCAGAGTGCCCTTAAGGGGCCTCCCTCTGGCTGTGTAATTGTTAGGAGAAGACCTTGAACACCCCGATGCACGAGAGGGACTACTTCAGTCAGCTGGCCCAGGAACACCTTGGGTTTGGTCCTGGAAGAGCTGGAGGAAGTCTCAGAGGGAAACATGCTGGGCTGCTCTGCTTACTCTGCTTATCTAGGACATGACTCCAGATGGATGGATGAAGAAGACTACTGGAAAGAAAGAAGATAATTATCCTAGTATATATGGATATAAATAGTCAAACGGCAATCCTTTGAGTCCATCGAGTCACCAATCTTTTAATTGTCGAGCATTGCAGCGATAGAAATAACGAAGGTTTTCTGTTTTTAAGGTAGATTTCAGTTAAGTGAGACAATTCATGTGTTCAAAACAATACAACTGGTCCAAATTCTTTAACTTTTTCAAATCGCTTGTGAATGTTTTCTGCTTTGAGATAGGCGTGTGTTTGCATACTTCAGTGTGGCAATGGTGATGAAATAGCGTACGTATGGTTACTAAATCAACAAGACAGCATTTAACTGCACCAATCACGATCTTGTCCACACCTCATCAATGATGGATGTTGCATCAGCAAAGTGTGATTAATGAGAATACACAAATTAATTTCAAGGGGAGCACTTGTCAGAAGTCTATGCTGATGAAACGCTGTATCTCAAATGCATGAGTGATGGTCGGCGTGATGATAATGATCACGATGATGAATCACGTGGAAACTGCAAATAAGCAGAGTGACTTTTTAGAAGAAAAAAAAAAGACAAACTTTGAGTTAGAAAGCATCTGTCTGTGTGGGGGGGCGGGTGTCTGTCTGTGGTCAGACACATTCATCGTATAAATGGACTTCATGTCACTGTCGATTTCAGATCTGGTTCTATACAAATGACATATTTAAGGACGCAGGAATCCCAGATCTTAATATTCAGTACACAACTGTGGGAACTGGAGCCATTGAGGTCATCTCTGGGATGCTGGGGGTGAGTACACATTATCACTTTATCATTATCACTTTAAACATATTGTATGATGCTATTTTAGTTGGTGTTTAATCAGTGGATCCAATGTGGGGATTTGTTGCTATTCTCCATTTTACATCAGTGTAACATTGACCACGTTGGGTTTCGATGTGTAGACAAAACAAACCATTTGCGATGAGCGTTTTTATTGACTTGACAGTTAATAAATTAATCATAAAAAACATGGATGAATTCAAATCCTTGACGTATATCATAATCATAATGGAAATAACCATCACTTTTTTTTTTAACTCTTTAACCACAGAACTTAAATTTAGAAAACAGATCATGACTAATATTATTTTCAACTCCATCATGAAGGATCGGGTACTTTTCATTATGTTTTTATGATATTTGATTGTATCATTGTCTGTTTTCTTATTGTTCTGTGTACTTTATAAAGGCCAATCTAAAGAAGAGTTTTGCAAACTAGGTTAGTATAAAGACCTTTTTCACAGCAGACATTTTGGCTTGTCACAGCAGGAAAAGCACAGGTGTAGTTGAAAACATTAAACATGTCTTCTGTGGATTAGGTCTATTGATACTGTAGTATGTGGCACTGGTCTTATCCAACAACAATACACATTGAATACATACAAAAACAGTGACCGCACATATCATTGAATTTGTTTTTACATCTTCCTTCACTTATCTTTACTTAAGCTTTTTATTTATCAGGGACATCCCACATTAATTAACATGAGAGTGATGTAATGTGCCAGATTTAGCCAAACGGCTAATCAAAGTTGCCCTACGTGTTACATGAAAACATGGAATAATCCATGTAGTGTCTGTGGTGTACCGGTAAATATAAAAAATGGGCTGAAATCAATGATGAGAGGAGGAAAAGTTCTTGAATGATGTCTCGTGTTGAGAACCAATCACAGCAGTTCTTGCCTCTTTGTCCGTTTTGCAGTGTTTCACAATCGAGCGTCTGGGCAGAAGACCTCTGATCATCGGCGGCTTCCTCTTCATGGGCATCTGCTGTGCTGGGATCACATTGTCTGTCCTCTTCCAGGTAAAGTGTCATCTTATGCCCTGCTCCGCTAGGAATATATTAACATTAACTTTCAGATTGTGGCGCAGGGCATACAGTACGTTGTTTTAAATGGAGCTAAGGGCATAACCACATTTACATAGTCATTTACATAAACTAAAATCTGTGTCTAATTTATGGTTGTAGTTTTTTTGCATAACAACATCATTAAAGAATAGGTGCCCATGTGAACATTGAAAAGTTTCTTCTTCTGAAGTTTAGCGGTGGCTTCAGCAGTCCAAGTTAAACAAATCAAGAGCAGGCAAGAAGTCTTTTAAGTATTGAATTCTCTCTTTTTGTTTCCCCGTTGAGTTGAAATGGAAGTTTAATAACGAAAAGAGGGAGTTTTGTACTAAAAAGGCTGTAACATCTGGAACACATCCACTTGATTTGTCTAACTCAAACAGATGAAACCTCATATTGGCTTCAGATAAACTTTTTAATACATTTCTGTCCCCCATCACTTACATTGAAATCACATTAGGGAGAGATTAGCCTATTAGAGAATAGCCTGTAGGAATGATTACAGCAATGTGTCATGTGACACGTGTGATTTATGGACTGATTGATTGTTTAAGACGATTTGAAAAACTGTGAACGTATCCTTTTAAGATTAAAATGACAAATATTTACCAGATCATTAGTGAACATTTAAAAACAGTTCTCTCCTATAAACCGTAGTGAGCCGAGTGTTTACTTATAGTACAAACAAAGACGTCTTTATGAAGTTAATGTCAGGAACCCCACATGGTACACATCATGGTACTAATATGTTCTGTCAGAATTCTTAAATATAGCTAAATGGATAATTGTGGAAAACTGTCAATTGTTTTACTAAAGTTAACAACTTGTGACTTCAGACTCATGACTTGTGTTTGACCAATCACAGGAGCAGATGCCCTTCATGCGCTACATCAGCGTGGGCTGTGTTGTTGGGATTATTGCTGGCTTCTGCATAGGTCCAGGTAAACACTTCAAGAACTCTCTGCATCTCACTTGAAACCTCTTTTAAATGTTTCCAGTTCGTACATACAGTATGTCCACTACATTCAGTCTGTCCTGTGTGTAAGATAACACTGCACCCTGCTGGAAGCTTGCACAATAGCAGGCCCCAAATCTTTTTTCTATTTCTTTTATAGCAGCATCCCTCCCTCCCTACTCCTCCTCTGACTGTGAAGAGATATTGTATTTCATTAGTCTTGTAAATTAGGAAATCATAACTGCCACACTACATCCATTCCCACAGCCATGTGTACTCTGGATGAGTTGAGTGAAGTGAATTAAGAGGCAATAGTTTACAACTTTGGGAGCCCCGTTGAGTGGACCTGCGAGGATGATGAATTAGAACGAATCTGGTTTACATAGCGTCATTCGTCAAACCGGCAAAAATCCATACCTCGGCACGCCGACGAGGATTTCTGTTGCTGCAATTAGACTTTTAATGGCTCATTGTTCATAAGCTAGCCGTGATGAATACGGTTTCCTTTCAGACGAAACCTCGCATGCACGATGACGCCCCCCATTACATACCGCAGATGTTGACAAATTATGGCCTTGTTATTGGTCTGACGATATTAAACCTTCCTCCATGCAATTATCGTGAACAGATAATGAGGACGTCGTTGGGAAAGCTCATCATTAGAGCTTTTACTAATGGATATTTCTCCTTCATGGCTTTCACTTCTAACAATGAGGAATTATGCGTTTTAAAGATGGGACAACATCTCTGCATATCAAACTAATGACTTGCACAAGTCCTAGCTCAGGTTTTCTGTCTCTTGTGGTGCCGAGTTGGACTTTTGCGAGGTTGACAAACATCCTCCTCTTATTTCAATCTATGATCTCTGAGTAATAATGAGCACATAATGAAGAATGGCTGTAATGTAATAGCAAATGAGGAATATTTATCATTTGTTTTATCATTGTTCTGTTTATTATTGAATGACTGCCAAAGAAAAAGTCCTGAGTGGGAATATTGATAAACTAATTGATGAATGAAGACGCTGTTGTTATTTTCACAACACCCAATAGATTCATACAGCTGCACTTGAGTGGTTAAGTGTGATTTGTATTATGTCGGTTTGATAGGATGCCTAGTTATGTGTTGTCAAAAATTCAAACAATACAAATTTGTTTTCGTCTCTTCTGTTTAGCCGGTGTGCCTTTCCTGATCACTGCAGAGCTGTTTAAGCAGTCACACCGACCGGCTGCCTACACAGTGGCCGGATGCCTCAACTGGATGTCCAACTTCACCATCGGCTTTGTCTTTCCCTTCCTAGAGGTCAGAGAGAAATCTAATTCCACTGTTGGCTTTTCTCATGGGTTCACTGCCTGAAATACAGTCAGGGTCAAAAAGGAACATCTCATGTGCCCAAATGTTTTGTTTTATTCTGCATGTTTCCAGTTGACATTGAGAATCTCAACTTTATGATGTGGCTGCACTCACATTGTCAGACACAATTAAGATATGGGCTGTCTGGTTTTGTGTGAATAGAGGCGACTCCCCAAATAACAATAAAATGACTAATTAAAAGCGACCTTGCTGTCGCTCGTCGTCCTCAGTGTCGTTGAACAGACGCAAAGTAAAGAGGACAGTGGAAAGTGATAATGTAAATCCGCTTGATTTTTCTGGCGACAAATGTTAACAACACATGTTTGTCATGTGATCAGCTTTAATTTCATTTGATTTAATAGAAACCCTATGAATAGAACCACTTCAGAGCTGTCCAAAACCATATTTTTGCAAGGCTAAACGTCTTATCGTTGGCAATCTTTGTACTGAGCTCACTTTGAATAAATTGATAGCAATTTTCACATCTGACTGTGACTTCTTTAAAAACAAAGCCATGTTCACATCATTTGTTTTTTCTTCCCAGTATTGCCATTTTAGCCATTTGCCACTAATCAATATTTTCAGCTCAAATGACTTACTTTCTTTGGCGAAACAGTTTAGATTCAACTTTATTGTCATTAAACAGAGTACAGCTACTGAGACAATAGCATGCAGTTTAGCATCTGACCAGAAGTGCAAAAAGTGCAGAATAATGTAAAGAATAATAATAAAATATAGAAAAGAATATAGCTTATATAGAATTGGATGTAGATTAAACAGTAAGGTTTATCAATACAAAAGAATACATACAATATATGTTACTTAAAATATGAGGTAGCGGCTAGCTGGTGAACATAGCAGAGCATTTAGCTAGCTAGCTAAAGATCCAGATATGTTCTTAAGATGATGGTGAATAAAATATGTTTAATCTACATCCAATTCTATAAAAAAGGAGAGTGAATATTACACAAACATGACTCCAAATGAATGATCATGTTACTTTGAATCTACTGTATGTGTTAATAAGCAACTGTGCTCCACACGTTCTCCACAAAAAGGAGATGATTGGGACACTTTTGTGTTTACAGCTTGTTTCTGCTGACTCCAAGCAGCCAACCATTCAAAGTCTCTTGTTTTTAGTCCAACTAATTCATTATTATAATCCAAAGTAGCCTACATGTTGTATTCTCTGGTCATGTTTTGGATCAAATTCAACCTGTTTTTATGGTCACTGTCACTTCACATCACAATTGTATCTCCTTTCAGTAAGCAGAAGTTGTTTTGAGGTACAAACTGTTGCTGAACTATGAGTTTTGCTCCAATTTGTCTCCTTTTGCTTTCCTTGGATAATTTCGGAAGTCGAAACAGTACTTTTTCTTTGGTCATGCATTTGTAGTCTTTTATTCAACGTTACTCTGTGTGTCCTCCCACCACAGGCGACCATGGGCGCTTACTGTTACCTGCTCTTCTGTACGGTCTGCTTGGGAGTGGCCGTGTACGCCATCTTCATTATTCCTGAGACCAAGAACAAAACTTTTATGGAGATCAGCCAGATGTTTGCCTCCAAGAACGAAATCCCCGAAGAAGAGCTGAATTCCAATGGGCATCTCAAAATGGCTGTGATGAACGGCTATGGAACCCTTGGCCTCCACAACCAAAAATAAGAAGGGGCGAGGCGGCGGTCCTACATGATGGTCTCTCCGTGTGCCTTCTTGGTTTGTAATGACCAAAGTAAAGACTAAAACTGAAGTAACCGCAGAAGAGATAAAAGGTGGAACTTCTGTGGCCACAAAGAGATCTGCTGCTTCATGGTGAAAACCACAAAGCACAATGCCTAAAAACACTTTCCACACACACAATAATTCCAGTTTTACACGGCAATAACAGCTCTGAGACAGGGCTTCCATCGGTGAACTAAATGAAGATATGCCATTTCTCGGATGGTTCATTCGGCGGTTAAATAAGTCACAAGACATCGTGTGAATCATCCAATAATATCTGTTACTGTATGTTCACAGCGTTCAGCTGTGTTTGTTTCGTCTTTTGTTCACTTTGTCATTTGTGAGAGCTGGATATTGTGGCTGCTGTAGTAGACATTTCATATGTCTCGTCCAAATAGATGCACATATATGTAAAGATTGTTAAAGAGCTATAATTTATCAATATATCACAAACAAAGTAGCCATACAAGTGTGTTCAGTCGTTTTTAACTGGCCTGTTTTACAAGATCTATATAAAATATTGTGGTAATAAATGAAGGCTGTTCTCTTTTGTCTTTATTATTCTCATAATCACAATACATATTCATATACAGTAAGCTAGTTTACCCCACTGCACCATCAAGTGCGGAGCAGCACCTCTGTGCTACCACAATACGTCACATGTACGTCACATTCAGCTGTGGTGACGACCAATTACCGGAAATTGCCTCCACACATAGAAAGTTATATAAAGAGAAAACTCATTATCTGGCATTATTCTATCTCTCCAACGACAACCGTAAACATAACGATAAACATTTGCAATTACAGCAGAAATACACATTATTCATGAAACACAACACGAGAACAGTACACTCAGTAAAGTGCAGATCTCTGCCAGGTGTGTGTCCCTCTCCCCTGAGTCCCCTCCCAAACAAAGAAGAGTTTAATCTCACTCAATTTTCCCTTACAGTCAAGATGGCGGTGACTATAACAAAAACAGGGATTCTTCATGTCGCATCGTGCCTAACTTTAGTGGATCATAACTTTAGTGGATCATAACTTTAGTGGATCATAACTTTAGTGGATCATAACTGCGATTCAAAATGAGACCAAACCTTTTTTTAAGATGTCAGTTTTTGAGCCTAACAGATTGCTGGAAATGGTTTTTGCTACTGAAGCAGTTGTTGATCACTTACTACAGAGGCGTTAGCAGTCAATGACGGTATAAAACGATTGTGAATCCCTGCCACCATGACATGAGCATACAAAGACAGACACAACAGTTAAAAGGTTTTAACAACAATTCATCAAGTTTCCAGTTGTAAATGTTAAAGAGGCTATAATCAATAATTTCATTATGATCCGCCATATCAACTTAAAGGTGATGCCTCAAGTTGTCAAAAAAAAAAAGGTGTACTACAGATGCTCTGGAGCTCTTTTAGGAGAAGGTCAGAGGTCAAGTGGTTCAGACGAGGGGTCTCCCTGATGAACTCCAGAGCTAAAAAGACAAAGCAAGCGTCACATGCTGGAGGGTTATAAATAATGCGCAACCCAAAAGTGGTTCTTGTTAAGGACTTATAAGTGATTTATAAAGCATTATTAAAGTATTTACAAGCCATTAACTAACTTATAAACGTTTAAAAGGGTGACTTATTAGAAGAATTACAATTATAATATATAATATATTATAAACATACCTATAATGTCTGTCTAAAATCTGTTTATAGCACTGTATAATTAGAGTTTTAGTTTCTCATAAATATTCATAATGCTTTATAACAATAAAAAATGTTTGCAAGGATGAAAGTGTATTATAATTCCCATACTTTTAATACATTATAATATTTTATAATGCAATGTAATCATATATAGTACTATATACAGCACACTTGTATAACGCATTATAAGTCTGTTTATAATGCGTTACAGATGGGCGTGCAAAGAAATGTTAGTGAGTGACGATAAGTTATGAAGTAATATGATACTTAACCCTAAAAATCATTATAAAATGTATATTGTCTTATAATTATTGGTATAAAGCATTATGAATATGTATGAGTACTTACAACTATAATTACAGTGCTAAATGCTGATTATAACACATTATAAGAACGTTTATAATGCATTATAGACATGGACTACATAGAAAGTGTTACCAAAGTCCTTTTATTCATTCTTGGAAGGACTGACCTGAGGCCGATAACTCCAGAACACACAACACATGATCTTTTGACCTCCTCAAGGATAAAACAAATGTATCTTTAAATGTCTTACACTAGTGTTATCAGAAATAACCAACCAACAAGCTTCCATCTCTTCAGTATATGGATCTATGATACTATGTATTTAACATAATGCTGCTTTCTGGATGGTTATGACCATATCCTGATATTTTCGTCATCCACCTCAAACTGTGTATCGGGATCATCGTCTGAAGAGTCACTCTATCCTTCTCTCAGTGTGTAAAACGACCATCCTGACTGCAGTCCTCTGCCAGCCAGGGTTGCAAATGTGACATGCCATGTGACGCTGTATGGTAAATCTGGGAGTCATACAGTATGTAGAAGGATGGGAAGTTGCGCTGCTCTCTCTCTCATCTCATCTCACTGCCTTTAGGCTGGCGGATCCATCTGTCAGCACAGGGGCCCTGCAAACCCCCAACTGAGGCAGAATGGATACATGTTGTCACATCCCTGCTTGAGAGAGAGAAGAGGGTCGAACAGGCCAGGGTTGGAAACATCACATCTGGATTGTTTTGGTACAGTAAAGAGTGTCACAACACGTTCAGACATGGCTTCCTGTCACAGTAAAGCAAGCAAAAAGGTGAGGTTGGGAGATTGAGAGTCAACCTTTGAAGTTGTTGATTTGCTGCTGAATGACAAATGGATGGCAGAGTTTCAGTCCGGAGAGAGGACAAACAGGGGCCGTGCGGCTGTTCATATGTAACTTCACTCCCAAAAACAAAGGGCTCCTTGTCACTGAGACTACAGTACATTTCTGTGGATAATGCCACAGCACATTGTGCACATGTGGAAAGACACTCACACACACACACACACACACACATACACACACACACACACACACACACACACGCACACACAGGCTCACTCCGCCTCAGGCAGGCAGAAACTATAAATCAAACAAATAGCATCACAGCCTGGCGAAGGAAGCATTCCAACAGATAAAATGCTCTCCCACACAACAAAGCCACACTCACTGCGTAATTAATTGCAACAAATTACCTCTTCCTCTCCCTGTCGGCCCCCACCTCTCCTCTTTTACGGCACTGACAAGCGCACTACACGCTCCTGCGCGCCGTGCGTGCGTGGTGTGTGTCGTGTGTGTTTGTGTGTGTGTGTGTGTGTGTGTGTGTGTGTGTGTGTGTGTGTGTGTGTGTGCGCGCGCACGCGGCACACACTCCAGCGCGCATTGTGGCACCGGTGCGTACACGCACATACTCGGCCTGCACCCTTCATAAGTGCTTTAATGTGGCTTATTGCAGTGTGCGGTCCCCTTAGCCGTGGAAATATTCGCTTGACGGATGTGCTTTGTCGCCGGCGCTCCCCGGTGGAGGGCGGCTGTCAGGGAGGAGATGATAACATTAACAGGGAGGCAAGGCGATGACAAATGCCTGTTATCAGCGAACGAGGCCGGTGACAAATCGAACGGCAGCACCCAGGCAGCCCCGGCGCGGCGTAATAAAAAAGAAGATGGATGGCACACCCAGGCAGGGCCTGCGTTAATGCGATTTCCACTGCTCTCCCTGACTCCCAATTAAGGCTGGGAGGAAGGGAGGGAGGGGTGGTGGTGACGGTGGTGGTGAGGCTGAGGGAGGGAGGAGAGAGATTGTGTGTCTTGTGGATGAGAGTGTGAGAGGGAGGTGAGGAGCTTAAGGATGATGTGAGGTGGGGTAGAAATGTGAGGGCAGGAATGGAATGCAGTGGCATTATGAAGAGGATGGATGTCACCGAGGATGAGGCAGGATTGACAGGAACAAAGTGGAGGAACCACAACAGAAGATGCGGCTTTAATTGTCTGTAGAGCCCATCTGCTCCCCTATCCCCCTCCTCCTCCCCTCTTTCACTCACATCTCAATCAGGGCTATGTCTCGGGTTGTTATGAGGTTGTTGTGTGTCTCTGCGGCCAGGTGGAACACCATTTGAGCCTCTCAAACAGCCACAGTAATGAACAACACCTTGCATCGACAGGTTGACGCTCCTTGATTAGCACGATCAGGTGTGTCAGCACTGGATCGAAGTATAAAAAAAAGGTCCTGCATGCTCCCGTGGTTCTCTATTGGCTCAGGCTTCAAAGGCTGCTCCCTAAATCAGCTCTTATAAAAACAGAGCTGACAGACAACCTATGGCTTGCAGGCAGACAGAGCTATAGAGATGAGCTACGACTCTGGTCCGGGATGACTGTTCCAACTCATCCTGTCCAAAGACCCAGATGTTATCTCTTTGCTAAAAGGATCAGCGGAGGATATTGAGAAATTGCCGCGGGATGGAGGGGGCATCTGTGCCCCGAATACCCAGGGGCGGCTGTTTTGTCACTCTGACAGTGCTTTATAAAAGGGCTGAGGAAGCTCCGAAGACTGCAGATGCGAGGGCCCATATATCTCATGCTATTACACCCAGGCTAGGAAGAGAGGGTTGAAATGACAATGAAATATAGCCCCGGCTCAACGGGAGAAAAAGAACAGGGTCTAAAGAGGGACGGCTGAGTCTCCTCGGGAGCCTGCAGGGGCTGTGCTCCAAATCGGAGACAGATGCACGGCAGTCCCAGACACTAACCCTGCGCAATACTGCAAGTACACAGAGGTGAAAAGGAGAAGATATGTGACTCACTAAGAGGAGTCCTTAGAGAGAACATTCTCTCTGTGCCTTTGCTGATATTAGTCTGAAAGAACAAGGAGAAATTAGAGCCCTGCAGGAGGAGAGGAAGGGAGAGGAGGAGGGTGAAAGTCCAAACTCGGCAAGGACCCCTGCATCATTAAGTTGTCAAGTGGACGGGAGGCCCCGAAATATGACTTGGAGTTATTGCTGGGGCCGGGGCTGATGATATAAGAATTACAGTACATGGATCATGGCCGGATCGATAGGTAGACAAAGTCATTATGGAGGGGCTAGAGTTCAATGCCTCCCTTGGGCTGCGAGCGGGGACAGAGGGCTTAAATTTATCACCATGGCAATGTGTAACACACACAACACACAGGTGGGTAGCTGTGTAGTTATATTTGCCCTTATTTCCAAAGCTATCTGTTCCAACTGTATTGATCGTTTGAGTCGTCCGTGGCTGCAGAAAGGGACCTCGGCATGTGTGTCTTGGCTTTTGGCATTTATTCGTCAATGTGTTTGCACCCTCGTGAAGGATGTCCGCACATATGTGTGTTTACAGGTAAGCTAAATGTCTTAGAGCATGCACATCACTCAGGGGCGAACATTTGTCCTTCTCGGCTCTCTTGTCTTTGCAGCAGAGGAATGGGGAGCACGAGCAGGGCAGCATCGATCCTCTCTGTGCCGAGAGAAATTAGGCATGAAATTAAAGCTCCCATCAAAGGCCGGGGCCGGCTCTGTCACCTGATCCAGCACTATTTATACTCCCGGGAGATGATGATGATGTCTCCATCACGCTGATGATAACAGGACAGAGAGAAGGTAGAGAGACGGAGGTGGAGAAAGAGAGTCTCTCCCCTCCATTCTCAGTGCCACTGACCTGCCATCATTTATACTGCCAGGACCCAAGTGCAAGGTTAGCACCAGCTTGAGCCCCCATAAATCACTGCTCTGCTGGACGGAGAGAGGCCGGGGTCGAAGACTCTCTCAGCCAGCCTCTGCTGATGAGAGAGTATTTATAGATCAGGAGGGAGGGAGGAAGGAAGAGGAAGGATAAGTGGCTTAAAGGAATACTTCACCCACAAACTGTCCATTTGTATACCAATTACTCATCCCGTGTTACCTTGAGTTCTTGAAGAAAACTTCTCGAATGCCTCCACGAGGAATATTAATGGTGATAGTTAAGTACTCCTTTAAGAAGAAGTGTGCTCACAGAAATACAGATATGAAGGGAAATGTTCATCTATGCATCTAAATGCATCACATCCACTTGTGCTTTGTTGTTGATTGCAAGTCAGAACATTAGCTGAGCTGTTCTCACACAGTAATGGGAAGTTGGTCAGTGCAGAGAGTTGTGAGGAAGTCAGGAGACAGCAGGGGGAGCCCATTAACCACTCATCAGACCGACACACTTTGACTTCTCTCAAAACAGCAACATTTGCCTTTCGTCCTCGCTTCAACACATCACTTCAAACAAGACAGCCAACCCGCAAGTCACTGACACATCAAAATGACCAGTTCAAAACTTAAATGTCAAATCTACAGTTATGAACACATATTTTCTGCACTCACATTCTGCTGTACAAAGTCCCTGCCAAGCACAGTGCGTTGACAGCAGTACAGCAGGGCCTCGCATGGTGCTGTAATGACCAGTGGCCAAAGATTGTCCAGGCTAAACACTGGTTATGGTTAACCTCAAGATCACGGGTTGTCCCTCAGTTTCACTTTTTTTGCATGCTGCTGGTGTGCCGCACGCCGTCCACCTCTCCAGCAAAAATAAACTGTGGCTCCGCGCCAGATTTTGAAGAAAGAATCACTTTTACAAAAGATGGTTTTCAGGATCACTGCTGATCCAGTCATGTGTGGTGGGGTGGTGATGTGAACGTTTACTCAGAGTTTTTTGTTTTTTCGGTGAATCACTCTGAAAAGGCACAACAATAATACTAATTGTGAAGGGAGTTTAGTGTGCAGCGTGTGAACACGAGCAACAGTAGCCTGGAGGTCAGAAAAGCAGGCTTGTGATTGGTTCAAATCCAAATTGGTTGGGTTTGGGAAAATAGTTGGAGAGTAAATGTATTATATTGAATATTGAATTATTTAACTTATTTACTAGTAAGTGAGTATTTGAATTACTTTATTATATTCTGAAATACTTTAAAAAGATTACTAGATTTCATATTTATTTGCCAGCTGTAGTAACTTCACTGAGGCTCGACAAGTAAAACTTAGCATTAGCTCATATGATGCATTGCTAGAGTTTAAGCTAGTGACAAATAGGAATGTGTTAGCTGGTTTTCTTTTAAGATTTATGTTCTCTCCATAACATTGAGATTCAGTAGTGCAAGTTTATGATTGTACCTAAAAGAAGTGCACAATTAATCGGGATTAGTGCTGAAACTATTTAATCAGTTAATTAAAGAATTTTGATTATTAATTATTTATTTGAATAAATAATAAATATTTGCAGGTTTTATCTTCACAAATGTGAAGAGGATTCTTTATATCATCGTAAATTAAATACTTTACTTACCTTATTTTGAACGGTCTCATAGAACAAGCAGATGTCAGGTTGGGCTTTGGGGAATTGTTAAAGAACATTTTAGAGACTAAATAAATAATTGATAAGTAAAATGATCAACGGCTTGCATTAATAGGCATCATTTTTATTACATTTGGTGGAGTAGTGTATTGGGTTTCCATACAGGAAACATGAAAAGCTTCACTATCACCTATACTTTAGTACAGTTAACTCTAAATGATATGCATAAATGCAGAGATATTTAGTTTTAATTAAGTGTTACTACATTGTGTTATTGATACTTTTACAGTTGATAAGTTAAAGTCTGCAGTGCATTGTCACCGGGCCTATCTTGGACAAATAGAAGTAATAAAATAAATCCACAAATATCTCAAATAAAAGATCCAGTTCTTTATTCTATAAGTCAGAAACAGAAACTCACATAAATACATATATATATATATAAACACATATATAAATATATATATTCCTCTGCACCTCAACTGTTATATTGTAGTAAATTTACTTTCACAATCACAAGACAAACCCCCCACCAAGCCCACGTCTCCCATTATAGTCTCCCCACCCAAACAGCCCTCTTCAGGACATGAAGGTCAGCGTGGCAGATAGGAGGGGTGTTTGATCGATAAGCACCACCCTCCCCTCGGCTCACTGACAGCTCCTGTCAAGTATCCAGCAGGACGCGTATCAAATGGATCAACCCTTCAGCCCCCCCACCCACCACCGCCTGCCCCCCACTTTAAAGGAGAACTGTCACTAACTGCCACTGTCACATACCAGTCAGGTGCTTTCAACGCACTGATAATGTGCCAAGGAATTTCACCAGGACTGTTATCCCAACTGTAAGGTGGGGGAATGTGTGTGTTGGGAGGAGAGCTGTTGAAAGTTGTCTTGTATTATGTGAGAGCGTGTGTGTGTTGGTGTGTGTGTGTATGCCCTTCCTGACCCCATTTTCAGCTTATCATTTCCGATCACGCTACAAGAATATAGGTTTTCGGCTGCGTGTTTTGATTTATTTTACAGTATTTTGTGCGTTTTCTGTAAACAAAAAGTGCCCCGAAGGTTTTGACTCTTAATCTGCAAGAAATCCTCACGTGGAAACAAAAACGAACGAGTTGAGTTATGAGACTGGAAACCTATACTTATTTTTTTTCAGGAAGTCCTTGTTAAAAGAGACCTGCTACCAGAGGAGAGGTGCTCCTCCTCAGTGACCCACATCACAGATGTTGGAGGTGGAAGAGTCCTTTGTGTGAAGTCTGAGAAAACTGTGTTGGTGTGTCCTACACCCGCCATAAGGCCTGCATTCTTACGTGCTTAACACGTCGACGAATGTGTCTTCAAACTGAGACGCTGCAAAGCGGCCCGCAGGCTCACAGAGTTGGTGTGTTTGTGTGTCTTGGATGTGGAGGGGGGGGGGGGGGTTTAAAGGGGCAACAAGGCGATAGTGTCGCTGATTGACACGTGAAGAGCGACTAGAAAATGCTCCCCTTTGGAATGCGACAATCTCCTAGCGTCCCATGTTGCTCTGCGTCCGACAGTGAATTGTTAAAAGCATTCCTGGCCGTTGGGGTGAGGGTGAAAAGAGGGTGAAAGGAGACGGTCTGGTGCTAAAAGAGGAGTTTGTTTACCCCTAAAGAGGATGAACCGTATCCTAACAGGCCTGCAACATAATCACATGCAAAAGATAAAGGATGGAGAACAAAGGAGGCTTGAATGTTATGGTCATTTTTCCGATTATTTCCGATTCTCCATGATGATACTGTCTTTCCATAAAATCTTCCATTGGCTCCTATCCTTTCTCTTTTAAAACAAGTCAACCTAACATTTGGGATTTTACTGAGGACAGGGGTTCAAAAGAGCCTTGGTGGTCCCTGAGCTCCTGCGGTCACATAGACCCCTCACCCCGCCGTCCCAAACCCACCCACTGAGGCAAGCAAGGTTGTGTTGGTCGCGCTATGAAGTCCTTTTTGGAGCGGCAGGTTAAACCGACCACACGACAGTGGCAAAAGCCCCCCGCTTACAAGGTCTAATTGGTTCCACAGGTTGCAGACTACAGAGGAAAGAGGGGAACAGGGAAGAAGAGGAGGGTGAAAGGGGAGAGTAACAGCAGGGAGTGAGAGACAGATAAATGGTTGGAGGAGAGAGAGAGGGATAGAGGAGGGTACAGGAAGGAGGGATCGGGCAGAGGCCGCATGGAGAGCAGAGCGAGCTGCAGGGGGAAACGCAGAACACAGAAAGAAATCAGATAGATGGAAAAGACAGAAGAGAGACACAAAATAAAGGTTTAGGGAGGGATGAGGAAGAAGGGAGAGATTGAGAGGTGAAAAAGGAAGACAGGCAGAGGAGCGGAGGAGTAGAGGAGTCCTGTTTCCATTATGCAACTGTTGGGTTTTACAGTGACTTTTACTGCGGTATTGAGACTGGTGTCGTCAGAGGGAGCTGGATTAGGATGGCAGCCCTTAATCCCAGTTGCATCAAAGATCACACAATATTATAGATGGATGGAGGGGCCACCAAACTTTATGGCGGCCGAGGTCAGCGGTTTTACTTGCTCCGGTGAACAATAGATACAATTAATACAATTGTAAAGTCCGGTTGCAATTTGCCATTAAAAAGAAGAAGAAGCGGTTACAACAGTTCAATTTGAGACACAATCTTGTGGAAATTCACGCACTAGTACATAGTGTACACAGTGTAATACATGGAAGTGTACTAACAGAAGTATACCAATTGAGACACAGCATGTGAGTCCATACAGCCATGCTAGCAGATCTATGTGAGGCTAAAGGCTAACATCAGTATGCTAACATGCTCACAATACAATGCTTACATGCTGATCTTTATCATGTCCGCTGCTTGTTTACCCTGTTAGCATGCTAATATTAGCTAATTAGCACTGAACACAAAGCATACTTGACGCTGATGGGAATGTCTTTAGTTTTGTTGGTATTTAGTCATAAACCAAAGTATTGGACAAAATGAGAATTTGACCTGATGATGGCGCGAGAAGAAAAGTTTAGGCTTAACCAAATTATTACAATTTATCCTGAGAGGGACATTAATGTTTGTACTTAATTTCAAATCCATCAAATAATCATTCAAACGTCCATAAAAACATAAAAAGTGCAAAACTCGGAAAAGTTAGGGCATCACCACCAGTCAGTAGGATACATCCTCTGGGGATCATGAATGTTTGAAAACTAATTAATTGACTTTTATATAAAAGCTGTTGAGAAATTTCAGTCTGGACTAAAGTGGTGGACCAGAGGACAATCTGTTTTTATCTTATCGTATTTTGTAAGATGTCCTTGGGTGTCTTGAAAAGCGCCTCCAAATAAAATGTATTATTATTATTAATAGAGGAATGTTGGCCTTAATTTAAAGCATACATTTGTTCAGTGTTATTAATTATATTCATATAATTCATGTATTGAAAAGAGATGTATGTTTGTATTCTCAGTAACATGTGGTGCTCTTTATGCTCGCTGTCCAGCAGAGACTTGTAAGTGGTGATGAGGTTGTCTTGTGATTGCATGTCAATCCCATAAGGGGAAATTGTTTTTTAACATGCTCCCCTCCACAGGGAGGTCAGAGAGCAGGGTCAGAAACAGAGCGGCATCCCACCAGCAGGACAACTACTTGTTGTCATTCATGGAGGCTTGAACATGAGCCTTTGGATTGAAGGTATCAATGTCTGAACATCTAGTTAGTCTCATTGGACATTGACTTCTATGAAATCCTTTGACAATTTCACATGGGGTTTGCCCAGAGTGATGTTTTGATATTTAGTGTAAAAAACAGTGGGAAATGGTTATTACAACTTCCAGAACATACTGTGACTTTCTCATAATGTTGCTTTAACCTTTAAGGCGATACAAAGCTTTAAAAGCAAACGGTCTCTAAGGCTAAGGCCATGTGTGATTACCTCTTATCTGGTATTTTATTAGTTTGATGTATATTACCTCTTAATTTTCAGCCTATGTGACAATGAACAAGTCGAGTCAATGGCCAGAAAACCACAGCACAAAGAGCTGTAATGCCATTGAGAAGTAAAATCTGGAACTGTTCAGCAGATGAAGGAGTGACTTTGTGAGTCCTCAGAGTATTTATTTCTTTTTATACCCCAACGAGCTTTAGTCTGTATTATTGGTAGTTATGGAGCAGAAAATGGTATTCCCAGAAAAATCACCCTGGGTGCTGTCACACCACAGGAAATCTTACAAGTCATTTAATCTAGTTAGGGCTCTTAAAATATTATTTTTCTTAAAAAGACAGTTGAAAAAAAAAATCTGCCAGTAGGGAGAAGTAATTTAACATACTTCTATTGCAAATACAGATTCCTGAAATTTCTTGAAAAGTGTCCTTAAATGAATGCCTTTTAAGATACTACAGGAGCGATCTGCCTTGTTTCATTGTTTCTTATTTCAGCTCCATGTCTGAGACACCTGATACTGAGCTGGGAATAAGTGGAATTAACTGACTTTTATACATGTTTTAAGAAAAATATGATTTCCTTGTTATGATACACCTTTTTTTTTTTATTGCAGACATCGTCACCATCTTGCATAGTTCATTTCTTTTATGGAACAGGTCCAATTTTACATCTCCATGACATCTGTCCTAGACTGTCTAGACCATAGTAATAACACATATAAATTCCTAAAGTGACTGGCATTCCCATTTGATGTAAAGTGATCTGCTGTGTGCCTGCCAGGACTGAGTGAACAAGATCACTGACACTATTCCTATTTATTTGAAGGAGTCACTAAGTTTAAATGTTCCAAATCCTTGTGCTTTTGTACAAGATACTGCCGCAGTAAAAATGGGAGTGAAAGTACTTGTGTCATTTAAAAGCTTCTATGGCGCTCCTCTCAGCCTTTATCTACTCAAACATCCCATCACCACACAACCAATCTCAACTTCTTGTTGTCCCTTTCTTATCGCTAGTTTTTGGGAAATGGGTCATTTTCCGAGCATGCACACCTTCAGCTAGTACAGCTGCAGTCAAGTAATGCCATGGATAAACTATTATGGTCCAGATGTTTTGAAAAGTATGTATCACAGATGTTTAAATGGTGTATTCATAGATGTGTTATGAATGTGTCAAATATCTAGTAAATGTAAGTCTTTACCACATCTTTTAAATTAAAAAGAACTTGAAATAGTGTAAAAATCTGGTTTCTCAACTATGTGTCAGGACTTTTAACGGGTTATTGGACTCTATCCGGACACATTTATAGAGCCCAAACCCATCCAGCAATTCAACAAAGTAATGAGAGCAACACTAAAACTAGGTTGGCTAGCAAGACATTTGGCTAACCACTGTGACTGTTAACTTTAACAGAAACAAAGTTTAGCAATCACGGATTTAAATATCGGTGAGAAAGCGGGTCTGTCCTTTGACACTCAAAACTCCTACACCGCGTGATGGTGCCTGGTCAGGAAAGGAGTAATCGCTGAACGTTAGATGAGGAGATTGATACAACTTGCATTGGGGTGACCAGATGAGATTGGGTGACATTCAGGACCAGGGAGTTTGGGTTGGGCGTGGCCTCCAGTACATTACATTTAGTGTCTACCAACAGTAGTAGTAACAGTTTTCTTTCCTGCAGAGCTTGCATAACAACTTGGTTGGATCTCATTAGGCAGCAATGATCCACGGGGTATTCCCCTCCCCACTCCTGCAGGTACCCGAAGTAACGTCTTGCTTTTTAGCTGGATGTTCCCCAGGTCCTGGGACGCCAGGCTCCATGTCAGCGATGTATGGTTTAATTTCCCTCCGCAAATGTATTAATTCAACGTCACGTTGCTGCAATGTGTATAGCTGTTTTATTAAACTGTGTACACTGTTAAAAAATAACTACAACAGCCATAATTCATGTAGGCTATGGATGTAACAGTGCGCAGCTGTGGGCAACACCGACCTTTTTGGGACAAACAGGACAGGATCCGTGACAACTGCTCATTATGTAGTATTTCCGGAGCTCTGGTCACCCTAACTTTCATGCTACAGCCATCAGCCAGTTAGCTTAGCTTAGCATTAAGATTGGAAACAAGGGAAAACAGCTAGCCTCACAATCAAAACAAAAAAATCTGACACTCAGAGGTTTTACATCCCGTAAAACCAAAATATGACGCTTTTACACTTACAACAAAGAAGATATAATGTGTTAATCAGTGAACTTTACAGGTGTTAGAAGGCAGATTTTATATGCTTTGGACAGAGCCAAGCTAGCTGTTTCCCCGGGTTTCCTGTCTTTATGCCAAGTTAAGTTAAGCAGCTGCTGGCTCCAGCTTCATATTTACCCTACAGACATGAGAGTGCTATCAATCTTCTCATCTAACTCAAGAAAGCGAAATAATCGTATTCCTAAAAAATGTCAAAGTAGTCCTTTCACATCTTAACAATTTGAACTTTTATATACTGTGACACTGTTACTGACCTATTTCCCTTTCAAATGTGTTGCACCCATTGGTGAAAAGCAAACTATTCTGCAGACAGAGAGTGATTCATCTTTGTGAAGATGCTTTGCCGTGTTGGACAGGAAACGTGTGCATCATCATCAGTTGGCTGAAGATCACAGGGTGAGACACTTTATCAATCAAAAGTGGACTCCAGTGATGAAAAACATACTAAATTAACTAAAAGGGATTTTAATCATAGATTTCATGTACCTTTATTGTAGGGATAGTCATCTAAACTTTTAAGTTTGACATTCCCTTGCACGTGGACGTTTGAAGGGTTTTAAGGGTTAAGCCCTCAGTTGGTTGGAGGAGATAGGGGCTGAGAGCAGCCCATGAATCCTGCAGTCTCTGCAGGCACAGCATGGTAAAATAATTAAGCTCGCCTTTGAAGGGGACTAAACAAACACAACAGCACTCAACACCAGCCCCGTCCACTCTCTGTCCCTTTTCCCTCCCTGCCTTAAAGTTGACTTTCCTTCTCTGCTTTCTCACTCTGTTACCTGCTGCACTTAGCCCCCCGTGTTAACCAGCCGCCCTCCCACCCATATTTCTCAACCCTTCATCTTCCTTTTTCGTTTCACATTTTGCGGTCTCGCTCTGTGTGCAGATTCTCCTGGGGAGGAGGGGTGGGTGTAAGAGGGAGAGAGAAGGGCCAGGTGATTCACAGGTCAGTTTTTTACATCTTCTACAGTTGGCTTTAAACTGAGGGGGGAAAGAGAGCTGCTGGAATACTTAACTAGTAATCCATAAGTGTTATGATACTATTAAAGTCCCCTCTGTTAAGTGGCCTTTAAAACACTTGACAATAAGGGAATGGAAAACGTGTGATCTGACTCTTCTTGGTACTCTAGTTCTGTTGATGTTGGTTTAACGTGACAGAATGGGAACTCGTCAGAGAGCCAGTTTTTCTAGTTTTCATATTCTGTGCAGGAACACCTTTTTATATATAATTCTGTCATGTATTTAAGAAGAAGAAGATCGTGAATAGTTGTTTAAGATACGCCGTGTTGTCGGATTCAGACATGAACAGTCAGCGTTGGCAGGGTTACTTTTGAAGTTGAATAGGTTACAGATGAACTTATTACATTACTATTTGATTTATCTTCTAACAAATGTTTTAAACTGGGCAATAAAGATAAAAAGTCCAAACAAGTATAAACTTAAACCAGACAGTGTAAGTGTGATGATAGTACTCATTATTGTTAAACTTTATTAAAGGTTCATCAATATAACTTGAATTCAGATTGAAACAGAGCAACAGAAGGAATGTTATATTCTAAATATAAGCTTTTTTACCAAAAGTAATATATCAGAATATAACCCCTTTTTATTAACCAACATTTTTTATTAGTAGCCTAACTTATATAACTTATTACAATTACACATATTTTGTCATTTACTTACATACAACTAGTTACATATGCATCTAACTATTTAATGAACAGTACAGTAGTATAAATATTAGCGTTGGTAGGCCCGTGTTTCTAAATGAAACTCAGTAAAACAACCTCTACATACTGGAGTAAAGACTGTAAATGCTCACGGAAACTAATTGAAAAGCTACAGACTGCAGTCTATGAACTAGCTTAGCATGAAGACTGGAAAAAGGGCTAAACAGCTAGCCTTGCTCTATTTAGAAGTTATTTTTCAATCTGTCTGCATCGCTAAACTCACCAATTCACGTTATATCGTGTTTGTTCAAACTGTGCAAAAACTGAAATGAATAGCCTGCTTAGTATTTGTACGGATTATACAAAGTAGATTTAAAATGTTAGCTAGCTGTTCTCGTCTGCTTCCAGTCTTTATGCTAAGCTAACCGTATGACGGTATAACCGCGAGGCAGCTGTATCCATACTATATTATCTGTGCCTGTTAACAAAACATTTTGTGCATCTAGGGATAACACAGATGGCTCACACATGATATTAATTGGAATAAATGTCCATCAGTGATGCAACCACAAAAACCACACATGGCACTTGTTAGCTTGGAGGTTGAACACACCAAGGAAAGTCAATTACACCAAATTGAGCATCTGCTTACTTGACTGCTTTTATTCCCACACACACTCCCTGGCCAAAGGATACACATCCTACAACTAGAGATTGCCATAAGTGCACACTTACGGCAATCTAAAGCAATCATGAAACCAAGTCACTGCACAGTTACATCCCAGCAAGCATAACGCTGTCCAACACAAACAAATCAACTAATAGAGACAGTGCACAGTGTGGCTGGCATGTACAGAGTGGCAACAATAGGATTAGAAAGGCTCTAACTGAGCAGTTATAAAACAAAGAAGCTATTGGAGCAGTACCCATGGGGATGGGATGGATTGTCACCAATTGCTAATTTTTTTATGGTATCCCACCACTGGGAGCAGTGTGAGGAATTTTAAAACCAGGACAGTGATCTCACCACAGAGTGGACTGATGGTGATGATGCATGAGGGACATTACGTTCAGCTCCAAAACTCCAGCTCCTCTTTCTTATTCGTCAGAAGCTGAGGCCAAAGTATGTTGTGCCAGAGATGAGCAACGTGTCCATTAGTATTTGTTACAGGCTGCTGTTACTGTGCACATTAGAGCCCAAAACCGAGTCACTATTGTATCAGTGTTGCTGCACAAATACAATTGGTTGTACTGTATACTGAGCTGGAATCTTAAATGGATTAATTAAGAAATGACAATTAATGCAATGCATATTACAGATGTGAATTTAGTTACTAATTATTTTTAAATGATTTGACAATGGTGCAGCAGTGGAAAAAACTATTATGGGTCCACACATTGGGAACAATTCGGTTTTCAATGTATTCTTGAAAAGAGTACTGCGGCAATTTAGCATTGCCCTCCAAAACAGTGTTGGACAAAAAAGACACATTATCAAAATTGAAACATCAGAACCAGCGATTGTTTTCATTCCGCGCATTCCTCTTTCCTGCCACCGATGTGTTATGCTACTAGAGGCTAAAGTATCCTTGAAGCGCTAGCCTCAAGCAAAGGTGAGGTTGTGAGATGGGTTTCTAACTCCACACCCCCAGATTCCTCTTGTGGCAATTAATCAGTCTTTGTGCAGCTCCCTCTGGAGCCATAAAAGGCTTTAAACTACTTTTTTCACATATGGAGTCGTACCCCGCAAGACCTGTTAACAGACTTTTTGTTGTAGTGGAGTTGAGGATAACTCAATAGCTAAGAGCAGAATATTAAACAACTAACCCAGCGACTAATGCTTGGCCGTTTGGTTGAGTCTCACCGCTCTCAGCAGCCCCCACATAAAACCGTACGCAGCTGTTTTCAACAAATAAGCTCGCACTGCACATTGCCTGCGTATGCTACATGTACATGGTTGAGCAGGGAGCATACACTGCACTTAACTAGTGGCTGGTGAAGAACATCAATCACCTTCCTACTAGCAAGGAAGCTAAAAGGCAGACCTTTTCTCAGGAGTTGATGGAGACCAAATGTGTGTGTTCAGGCACAGGCGGTGCAATCGCATACAAAGTCTATGGAAAGACGGAAATGAGCGTGATTAGATGGAAATTTGCAGAAGATGTTTCAACGTCAGCAAAAATGTGCATTTTTATGAACCTATTTTTATTAATAAATATAATATAATAAAGAAATAGGTGGAAAGAGACCTGAGAAATATGACAGAAAGAGTTCCTTGTGAGTTCTGAGATCAGTAAGAGGCTTTCTGTGAATGGAGTCCACTAGGGGGCAGCCCCAATAAATACATATTAATGTCTTTATATGGACAATTTAAGCATTTAGACATTTAATCCAGTCAATAACCCAGTATGGGAGACTCCTGCTCCCACTCAGGTAACAATGACAGAAGGAGAGTAGGTTGGGTGTAGCAACAACAGGTTTTATTGTTCATACAGCTGCCCAGGTCTCCCACAAACGCACACGTTCCCCTGCTTCTCTTCTCTGGGCCTTAAAATGTTTTACTATTATATTTGAAGAGGAAAAGATTTACAGACTTATGTACTATATATAGCCTGATGGAGCATGATGTCAATTAATATCGCAAACTCTAATATCTTTGAAATTTTACTAATAAATCTAAGAAGTGTTACATTTGTAAATGGAAATCTTGCACCTTTTATGGTGACATAAAACATAAAATAATTAATCATGATATAAATAAATACAAACGCATTCATTTTTGTCAGGTTATTATAAGACTATTATAAAGGTTTAATTTCCTGAATTAAACGTCTCACAGCTGAGTTTGGCCCTGCTCCTGGCCTTCTTTCAGTCCACGGTTGACCTTCACTGACGCCCAGGATTTCTTCCTGCATCTCAATTTGTTTTCAGGCAATTTGGCGAATTTAGTGGTGAAAGGGAGCATGTGAGGTCTGTTGCAGGAGGAGAAGTTGTGTAACGGGAGATGTGAATCTAAAGCTGAGTTGTTTCAGGTTTGATAGAAACAAGTTGTAACTGCAAGAAAACTTTATGGAGATAAGTAAATAAGAAGACTGAAGGACAGACCTTGTAGGATAATGAGGAAGCAAGATAGAGATAAAGAAAAGATAGGAGGATAAAGGTAGAGAGAAAGAGGGGAAGGAGAAAAAGAGAAAAAGAGTGAGGCATGGGGAGGTATGATTCCCAGAGGACCATTGAATTTCCTTTCTTTCTTCTCTGCGCTTTTCATGGTACTCTCACTCCCAGGTCTGCACAGCTGTTTCAGGGCCGGGGGCTTCTTTCTCCAGAGCTCAGATGAAAGAGCCGCCCTAAGCAGCCCTGCAGGTAGGTCTGTTAAAGCCATTGCTCTGGCTGTCCACTGCCCAACGCATGAAATAAAGAAAAAGCAGAAAGAGAAAGAGAGAGAGAGAGGGGGGGGGTGTAGAAGAGGGTGAGAGGGGGAAAACAGAGGATGATATGAAAACAGGGGTAAAGAGAACCTCAAAGAAAAGGAAGAGAAGGAACAGAGGACACAGATGACAGACAAGGAGAAGAGACGGAGACGGAGAGATGGATGAGTGAGGGGGGGGGGGGGGGAGAGAGGGAGGGGAGGATACCTGCCCTCAGCCACCCCAGACCTCCTCCTCCTCACCACCCCCTGATACCAGGAATGATGTCTGCTTTTATTGACTTTGTTAAACCATTTTCAATGCTACTTCCTATGTGTTTACAAGACAGTAAATCACGCTCCATTCGGGGTGGGGGGTTATGGGGGTGAAATACGGGGGAAACATCCAAGTCGCTGGAAAAGGAAGACCACTTCAACGGAGCCAACGTCAACTTTGCAGCTTTCTACCTCACTGCCAGCACTTCACGCCACACACACACGCACCTTTCCACACGGGGAATTGATGGGGATGCCACTGCGGGCCCCTTTGTCTTCATCGCTTTCAGTTCCATCTGTACTGATGAGAGCAAATGAGTAATTTAAGACTCACTGAATGATTAAATTGATGTTGAGATACTTAAAAAACAAGCCTACCACCAAGAGAAATAGAAAAGCAAAACTGCTATACTCAACAGTTGTTAAAAGCTTCAACAGAGGGCTTTATTTAATACCACCAGGAACACCGCTCAAAGTCGTTATGCAAACACATTTGGGTTATGGCAAAATTGGGTCCCCTTAATCACTTCTACACACTGGGGTCATTCCCAGACAGTCGTTTCATCTAGTTAAAATGTCATTCAAACTCCCAGCTCCGCTCGAACACGAGTAAGTACTTTAAACGTCATTCGGTGGCGAGAACTTTGACTTGATTTTCCAAATTTTCTCACCGTGACAATTTTCTCAGGCACTGGCGCTGCGACACCACCACATACACACTCACTCAAACACACGGCAGCACACTCACCAAATCCTCATCACTGTGTGACTGAGCTGCTCCGGTTGACTAAAAGGTAGACAGCCCCCCCCCCCCACACTTTACCCTGACTACCTCATTTTCATGGCACAATTATTGTCCCTCTCACGCTGTCTTTCCATCAGGCCAAATTCACTTCTAGGTTGTCAACAAAAAATAAGACTCTATACAGTCAACATCTTGTCTACCCTTACTTGATTAAAAACATGATGGGTTCTAATGGATCCTAGAAATATGTCACAGATATGCAAGTAAGCAAAATGTATGAAAACTTCATATTCAAAGAAACATGGTGGAAGAAAGAAAATGTTGATGATAAGAAACTTTTATTAATTCACGTATTGCATACAAATGTAATTTGTAATATGGTATTAGCTTGTAACCTTTAGTCATGTCCACGTAGAGTGACCTAGATTAGTTAGAAAGATTATTTATTAGCATTAACCCTGATAACATGTGTTTTGTGTTGGTAATATTTATTAGAAACATTTTATTAAACATTAGTTTGCAGGGTATTTTATTTTGAAAAATGACCACTTCTAACCCTAACCCATGAGCTAACAAAAATTATATGTTATATATATTACAATTTAATAATAATATAAATAAAGTGCATAATATAAAATGGAATAATTACATTTACATTATATATGTAATAATTCAATCATATGTTTTGCACTTTATTGTGTGTTTTGTTATGCCTGCCCCCTGACCTATAGGGCCGATTATGGGGGGCGGACAGTCCGGCAATAAACCAAGTCTGCAGTTGTTAACGCTAATAAGTTGTTAACAAATAAATGTTGTTCCAGCACCATTGTCCAGGAAGTTAACCCATAAGTTGTTATTATTAAACAGCATTAGTTATAACCTATAAACCCTTATTTATTAAGGGTTGTATCCATTTCCCATTAGTTTTCATTTTCAGTTAATTTTTCATCTATGTTTATATATCCAGTGTTTTCAATCCATCAGTACAACGTATGCCATTACTCCTCCATGTCATCCTGCAAATGCACCAGGAACAAACTGTCAGCACCGTCTCGAGCCAGTTCAAGGTAAGTGTGGGGAAGTGGTTATGGGCACATCATGTGGTTCACGTTGTTGCAACAAAGCAGCAGTGCATAATTACAACAGGTGATTGAAGAGGTTTTTTTCCTGCTAAAAAGCCGCTGAGGTTTGGGCGGTGAGCGACACTGCTACCAGATGACAGTGGGAATCACGACATCCCACATTTTCTTTCCACACTCATACATACACACTCTCACATTCTGTCTTTCTTCCTCTCTGGCTCTGTTTTTTTTCTCTTGCTCTATGGTGTCTACCTTTCCATTGGCTCTGCCTTGTGCAAGAGTGTGTGTTTTTATGTCTCACATTAGCTAGGGGGAATAATACCTCTCACTGAATGGTAGTCTGCTCTGGGCCCTTTTCAGACATTCAGTCACTCTTCTTCTAAGAATAACCAATGTGCATTTTTGCCCGAAAGTTCCTCTTTTTCAAAGCGTCCAGTGATTGCTGTTTTTGTGCCTCATTCTCTGATACCAAGGCTTTGTATTAGTTAGCAAACTGTGATCCAAATGAGAAAAGCAGCATTGGGAGACTGAGAGAAAAGACAAAAGGAGTCGGGATCTGGGGCAAAACTTGGACCTGCGTCAACTCTTCTCAAACTCATTAAGAGGCCAGAAAAGCTGGTCACTAGAGAATCTCAGGAGGGAGGCAGCAGCCAGTTAGGTATGTGAAAAAACTAGAATAGAAAATGATAGCTTTTGATCGTGTTTCAGAGGAACCTTTCATGTACAGTCTGGATAATTTTAGCCTAACCTGTCTGACAGGTTCCCTTAACCAAATTCCATTTACATTGGCAGAGACGGAAATGTTTCTAAATTGTAAGTGGCTTGTGTGGACTGTGGTGAAGTCAAAAAGACGTATCGACTGTACAACACAGGACCAAATGTTCTCAGTCAAGCTTTTTTTTAAAGCAGTAAAGACTGTGGGACAGATACTGTAAGTAAGAATAACTAGCTAAGATGTTAAAGGAATTAAAGGAAGAGTTCAACATTTTGGGAAAGACACATATTTGGTTAGAATGAGATGAGAACAGTTTCCTGTCTGTACATTAAAGGTCTTTACACACCAGAGACGTGACGACTAAATCATAGGGCTTTTATTGTGAAAGGTAAGAACAGAACGAGTGGATATAGGTTGCGCTGCCTTTGTCAAGGTTGAAGGGAGTAATAAAGTTTGCCGTCGTGGTTCAGACTACGAGGCCTCGAGGTTGTTGTTTTAGAACCCTATAAGAAAAATCTACCTTGTTGTGTTATAGTTACATTCTGTGTGAAAGTATTCATGACAAAAACAACAGTTCTGCAGAAAACCGTACGATAAAATCGTAAAGGCCTTAAATATGAAGCGATCAGCTAGCGGTCGGTTAGCTTAGCTTAGCATAAAGATTGGAAACATTTAGAAACCTGGCTCTCTCAGAAGGTTAAACAAAGAACGCATTCCAGTATCGATCAAACTTACTAACTAACACATTATATCTTGTTTCTTTAATCTCTATTAAAAAACGACTTGTTGTGGTTATTTCTTGCCTGGTGTCGTGAGTTCCTGGAGTCTCTGTGAGGTTGCGACTCAAATTGAGTGTAGAGATATGAGAGAAGGATCAATGTTCTTATCTAACTCTCAGTAAGAAAGCAAATGTATGTATGTATGTCGCACAATGCCCTAAAGAAGGAAAGAATCAGTAAAGGTATCAACGTGGATTCATGGAGTCAGTACAAGTGACACTTTCTCAATGAAAATAATGCTACTTTCCTCTGTTAGAAACACATCTCTCTCCTACAAAGCTATTCACTCGCTTAACATGTTGACTGCCACACAAACAACATGTGTCAATTAAACAAAACACTGATCTTATAGAAACATAAATTAGAAACAAGCTAAGCTCATCTTCAGACAGCCTACTCAGAAACACTTTTGTGTACATTTTGTCTCAACAAAATAACAAAAAAAGCCAAATGTAAGCATTTTTTCATCGTCACACATATTTAACAGCCACTGCAATAATATCCTAACTTTGTTTTTTCTCAAGGTATTTGAATTCTTCTCTCTGGCTATCATTATATTACTGAAATTTTGGAAAATAGATAACTTTCAGAGAAATCAAGACACAGGACGTCTGTTATTGTCTAATCTTGACCAAAGGCAGACAAGTAGGTAAATATCTAAGAGAGAATAAAAGCCATCGTGCAATGAAATAGCGTCATGCTTTCCGGCATATGAGACTCAGCTGCCTGTTAGAAGAAGAAATGTTGACAGATATGAACATTTTAGTGGATGGGATTGACTCATTTATCTGCATACTTTCAACGAAACCTGTCGCTCGAATTTGCTTCGGAGAATAAAAAGAAAAGTTTCTTCTTCAGAATAATATATTTGACTTTGCCCCTAAAGAAACGAAAGTTAAATTTGAGTTATGATCACTTGACTGTTATAGTACATATACAGAGACCCACCATCTCTCCAGGTTTCCGCTTCCTAATCAAATTTTCTATAAATGACTCGTGACAGAACTGATGTGTGGGTTCAGAAAGTCAAACATGATGAGTCATTGTGTGGTCTTCATAAAACTCAATCTCTTTAATTATCATGCATGTGGATTTCAGATTTTAAGATGTGTGATCATTGCTTCATAGGGGTCAAAATATGAGAGAACAAAGAGCTGAATTGTTCCAGGTGGCAAAATCACTTGTTACAGTGTCCCGCTGGAACTAATAAGCCAGGTCCATTTTCACCCTCTAAATCCCCTGCATTGGCTGACATGACTGATTTACAGCTAAGACATAGACCAAACTCTCACAATTATATGTATATGTATATATATATATATGTTATGCTCTACTCTTGTACAGCTGTGCTGAGGGAAGGGTGCAAAGATTTCCCATCATACAAAGTACATGGTCCTGCTTTATGTGAACAATCACAGGTAAGAGTCGACGGCCACATTTCTTTTTTTAAATCTGATCTGAGGCTTGAATTCAGTAAACCTATACTGCAGAGTAGCACTTCTTTCTGATTTAAAGCATGCGTATAGACGCTAAAGTGTTTGTGTTTTAGTTTTGGCCTACAGTCACAGTTTTTCACACTTTGTGAATGACACCAAAAAATGGTCATATTTCATCAGCACAGACAGGAACAGTGAAGGTAGGAGAGAGTGAGGGCTTAATGCAACTTTTGTTTCACATTTCCATCCATATCTCAGTCACTGAAACCAAATCGAAAGACAGGTATTTTATCTCAAAGACAGGAAAGAAATGTAACACTTTAACACAAGTGGAGTAGTATGTCACATTTTTGGGGTACGCAATCTGGATTAGAGCTTCAACGATTAGTCGATGATCTCCAACTATTTTGATAATCGAGAAAGTAAATGCTGTTTTCAGCCTCTCAAATATGGACATTTCCTGCTTTTCTCTGTTTTATTTCATGTTAAAGAGAATATCCTATACGCTCAAACTGGGAAGGACATTTTCCACTGTTTTCTGACATTTTATAGACTAAGCAATTAATCAATTAATCTACAAAATACACAATTGATCAAGTTTAGAGTCTGTTCCTGACAGGCCAGGGTTCAAAGTATACCTTGTTACAACCGCCCCCTTTCTTCCCTATCAGACGAGTGTGTAACAGTCATGTTCCCTTGAAGTAAACCCTGCCGCTTTGTTGTCACAGAGAATAATTACAGTTTAATTGCATGATGTAGTGTATGAAGCCATGATGTGCAAGCATAGCAGACCCAGGCCCGGCACACACTTTTGAAAATCAAACCAGGTTTGTGAAAAGTTATGGAAGAGTGATTGCGCGCGAGAGAGCATTTGTATCCAAGGCGAAGGCTTTAGATGTTATGTGAAAACCATTCTGTGTCATGTGTTCACATGGAATACATATTACTTACATATGTAGGATGAAAAAGTACATCAAGGTCTGTCCTGAGGGACCACCAAACAACCTCTAACCTGCAGCCAGGGAATAAGTTAATGTAACTGTAGATTTTCTTAAGTACATGCCAGGGAATTTTTCCATGTGTACATGTCTGCTTATAGAAGTGCACGGTGATTCTACATGGATGAAGATACATGACATGTGTATGATTTAGATTAATGATTGTGAATAAATGCTTAGTTAAAAACATTTTGGAAGATGCATTAGATTTGTTTGTGGATCTAACCCACAAATAAGCTCCTCTCTACATGATAGACTGCAATTTATATATTTTTTAAATATATTTTAATCTTATTTAATTATATACATTCAACTTATTGATGGATTCTGTGCTTGTGGATTGTGGAAATAGGTGCAGGCAAAGTGTTTTAATAAGTATTCAGTTTCAAATTGGCTCCAGCTCGGACGCTCCGCCTGCTCTCGCCGAGGATATTGACTTTCCCGCAAGTTAAAGTATTTAAATGTAGAGGGACACAGATGCTGTATGTGGACTGGAGGCGACCACAAGAAACACACGTGTGGGAGGAAGGTTGACGGTGGAGTTTTTACTATCTGTGCATCTCTAAAAGGGACAGCTGTAGCATAATTTGCTGTAACTGCACAGCAGACCATTAAAGCCGCGTTGGTACTCGTGGGATTCATTCAACATTTTTTTATTTTATTGAATCTCTTATTTTCAGGAAATTGACAGCGCGCATCTGACCGCTGATGCGTAAAGATCCGTGCGTAAAACTAACAATAATCGCCACTGCTCTGCCATAGAATGTCAGAGAGGATTTATTTCGACTTGATACCTCAATCAAGAGCTTCATTACTGAGAGAGTGATTGACACGGAGAGGATTTGATGGAGGTGGCTCGGTGACAGCTACACTTTCTCCGGACTTTCAGTTTGGATTGGCACCGCAGCGCCTTTAAATCTTCTGGACTTTTCTAATGTTTCAGTAGTGAGGAGAGGGGATCCTGTATCCTGCATGGAACCCTGACAGATTTTGGATCTCTTAATTGTCACGACTATCACCTTCTATGTGTCACAAGAGGGGGATAAAAACGGAGCTGAAATCCCCATCAGCAGGAACTTTATTTCCGAGAGCTTCCAGCACCGAATCAGTGGAGTATTCATGAAGCAATATTTGAACTATTACAAGATGAGGCTGAGAACATCGAGGTTAGGTTATCTGTAAGTAAAGAGGTGTCAATATAATATAATTGTAACTCATTACATTTGAGCAACAAGTTAGATCTTCTAATTCTTTCTTTCCCTCCTCAGGTTACTTCAGTTCACGGCGCTTTGCTTTTACGCACAGGTAACTCACATTTTCACTTCAATAAAAAAACATGAATGTTGCGTAAAGTTCTATAATTAAGTAGGTAAAAGTTAACAGGTATGCAGGCGCCGTGCTTTAGCGGCGTATAGTTCAGCGACTCTACATCTGCAATAGGCTGCAATAACAATGAAAACATTTTATTATGAGTGCTATGGCAATTGGCAACAATTCAAACATCTTGAAAAGAGGTAAGCTCCGGCCTTAAAGTAATTGTTAAAACATATGTGGATGGAGAACGGCTGAAATGAGAAAAAAATAAGTCATGGAAGGGTGAAAGATCATCGCTGGTAAAAACAACCCATCAGAGGAAAATGTCATCAAAAAAAAGATAAGCCTTCTGTACGTGTACAAATACATGAAAGAAAAAGCCGGATGTATTATTTTAAATGTGATGAATGACTTAATGAACTGTGGGCCGGGGCCTCGGCTATTTGACTGGCAAGCTTTAGTCTCCTCACTCACAGTTGCAAAGTAAAAAACATTAAAAAGTCATTTTATATTTCGTGACATGTGTTTTCTATTGTCCGACAGAACACTGTGCAGTCCCCTCCTAATTTCAAGCACCATGTCACCGAGCAGAGCCGGCTGTCGGACCGGATGAGCCGCAGGTTGACAAGAACCTACCAGCTGTACAGCCGCACCAGCGGGAAGCACGTCCAGGTCCTGGCCAACAAGAGGGTCAACGCCAACGGAGACGACGGAGCGGTGCACGGTAAGAAAAACACACAGAGAAATGTATATTAGAAAATATTTTAAAAGCTTATAACACCACTTATAATTAGAAGAAAAAACAACTATGTGTGTATTCAACTACTATACGTATTCGTAAGCAGGACGTGGACAGTTGAAGTGAATTGACGAGATAAATATATAAAATATCGCGAGAACATTATTAATTAGCTTTTGAACATTATGCTAATAGCCTAGCAAAATTCTTACCTCAGGTGGTGGATAATTACATATTTAAACATATCTAAATTATAAATAGCTGAACAAATGTCTGCATGTGTTTATCTAATCAGGGAGAACATTTTTATTGTCTTTGAAATGATGAGAAACTTCACTTGAAGCCCCGGCGTGCTGCAGCGAGATACATCAAAACCGTTGACAGCTAAACGCCATCTTTTCTTACATTTCGATACTTTTAAACCTCAGGAAAACAATAAAATAGGAAACTTGTTCACATTAAAAACACGGGAATAGTTTAAATCCAATGGTGCGCGGGGCGGTGTTGAAACGTAGTATAAATTATGTCGTTTTTGGCAGCCTGTAGGAAAATGTTTGAGCCAGGAGAAACAGCAGTAGCAATTGTAAACATCGTTAGTGGCATCAGTGTTGCCATCTTTTATGGCCTTATGAAAATGATTTATTTCTTTAGTGTGTTGGGTTGTCTAAAAAGTTCTCGGCACCTGTCATGATAGACTTCAGGGAGAGACTCTTTGCTTCAAGCAGGGAAAACCTTAAAGGGAGCAGAAATCCTGTCACCAAAGGATTTTGGTGTGTCTAGCCATCTTTCCACCACAGCCACCACCACGATCCATCCCCTCCTCAATGCCTGCTGCCTGCTTTTTGGAGGCTCATTTTATGAGGAATTTTCATTGCTTTACAACTCAATGTATGACTCAATTTATAAGGAGCGGTGAAGTCAGCATCTTCACTTTATACCTTTTCCTCTCCTGTGTGCTCTTTTGTCTTTTAAATGTCTCTGCCCACACATACACACACACACACACACACACACCCACACACCCACCACACACACACACACACACACACACACACCGAGGGAGAGAGTCACTCATGCACACATTGGCTACACATCCTAAGTGGGTGTCACTCTTGTAAGCGGCCCAAATCTGACCGCTGCTCTGTGCTTGTGGCTGTGTCCCTGGCCGCAGTATTCTCACTCTCCTTTCTCCCCAGTCTGAGCTGCATCACAGCACAGCATTTACCGACATTCAACAACAATCGCGCCGAGCAAAATAACTATCATTTGGTGCTATTTTGGAAGGCTTGCATGCTTTGTTGAAGGTGGCTACTGGACCATAAAAGGGTTAAGAGGGAATTTATATGTCATCTTCATGATTCTGGTTCACTGCTCCTAAAAAACCATTTAATGATGACGTGATTTAATTCCAGTTCATTACAGTCTCCACCATACACAAACTACATTTGTCTCACACACTATAACATCATAATCTGCATGCCTGCACCATGTCAGAACTGTGTCATCTCATTAGTTGTGATCGGTTTTGTCTGCGCAGCTAAACTGGAGGTGGAGACGGACTCTTTTGGAAGCCGTGTTCGCATTAAAGGAGTGAAGACTGGATACTACATATGTATGAACAAGAGGGGGAAGCTGATCGGCAAGGTAATCTGGAATTCATAGTTTTGTGGCTGCATATGACTACAGCAACATCTTGAAGTTTGTTTTGTTTCTTGGAAAATGTTATTCCAGATTTGCCGCTTATGGCAACACATTGTTGAGGTGCATTCGAATGCCAGAACAAATTTGATTTTGAGTTTGTCTGAGCAGCCCTCTCAAGGTTTCAAAGGGTATTTGATTGTCTGGAAATAAAGACGATGTTTCCACTTCCTGGATATTGTCCAACATACCTCAATTTCTCTCCCCCGTCTTTTTCTTTCCCAGAGGAAAGGACGAGGCAAAGACTGCATCTTCACCGAGATTGTTCTGGAAAACAACTACACGGCACTGCAGAACGCCAAGTACGAGGGCTGGTACATGGCTTTCACACGCAAGGGCCGTCCGAGGAAGGCCTCCAGGACCAAGCAGCACCAGAGGGAGGCCCACTTCATGAAGCGTCTACCCAGGGGGCACTTGCTGAGTGAGAGGAGGCCGTTTGATGTCCTTCCTCTCCGTGTCCCAGCACACCCTTTGAGCAAGCGGACTAAACATTCCCATCACCAGCGCTCAGGGGGCCGCTGAGGACTGAAACCACTGAGGGAGAACTGTGGACAAACCCGCACAGAAGAACCACTACATGGGGAAACAAGTGCTCCCAGAGAAATGTACTTTTCCAGTCAAGTGCCCATACACTTTTTGCCTCATTTTGTGGACTTTGTGTAATTCTTTGTACTGGATTGTATGTAACCATTGACTATCTAATCTGTTAGTTATTTCCAATTCAGACAGACTTTAGGACAGATTTTTACTTATTAAATCGGGGGGCAGTTAAGGTACCGAAGAGCTCAACAATATTGTCACGAATGAAAACCTCTGGTTAGACGTTAGCCAGCTCAGCAACAAAGAATGTTTAAAAGAGAAATGAGTACAATGAAGCTAGACACGGCAGCTATCTGTGGATTTACTTGTGGTTACAGCATCTGAGTCTCAGTCGACATGCTATCCTGCCTTTAGGAGGCCATTCTGGAGAATCTTTAACCTGTTTTTTTTTTTTCTACATATATGAATATATTTTTACTGTAAAAATGTAAATGACGTCAAATGATGGAAATATTTATTGTAGAGTGTATATTAAAACCACTAAAGAATCAGTTCACAAGCTGCTCCGCTTTTCTCTCGTTTGCTTGTTTTGGGATGGAAGGCTCGAGCATACATTGTTGGTTGCCCCCCGAAAAACTGTTGTTTTTTCTTCTTCAAGCTGGAGACCCAGATAACTGAGGGGCAATATCTGTGACAGGCTACTGAATTCAATGTGCTCAGCAAGTGAGACTTGGGCCTGAATGGGCCGAGCTATGCATTAAAAGCGATGAGGTCAGCCCACCATTTTGGCCCAAACAAAGGTTACCACCATGTAGTTGCATTTCTCACGATCGCACACCGTAACCCTCTGATCAAATGGGCCCTTTGTGAAACCTCATATAAAAGGGCATGTTATACAATAGTGGGTTCGAATAATAACACGAGGAGGGGTCAGTTATCAAAAAGAAGCCAGTCACACAGGGAGGGGCTGCAGGGGGGAGGGGGGTTTGCGGAGAGGGAGTTGAAGGGTTGCAGCAAAAGCATCGGGGCCTGTGTGGCAGAATGTGGCATCGGCTGAAAGAGGGGGAATGGCTGGGAAGAGGCATTCGGGAGTGAAAGGGAGGCAGAAAAGAAACCCTCTTCCCAGAAGCAGTTGAGCATGACCATCAGAGGCCAAACGACAGGGGAGGAAGAAGACCCTGAACAGAGGGACTCGGCTGCTCTCACAGTGCATGAGCTGGATGTCCAATTTGTTAGTTGGTGTTTGTTGCTGCAGGAATTTGTTTTGACAGCAGTTCGAGCTCTAAAGATTAAAACCATTGAACTAAATAACAAAAATTAAGAGCTGAATGAATGCTTGGTATTTAGAGCATCTGTTCAACAGCTTCTTGTAAGATATATTTAAGTATTATTAACACAGCACCTCTTTACACACAAAGGGAAACCTAATCAAGTATGTGTGAATGCAGTTTTGTCAAATGTTATAAACATTTTTCTTTTTTTTTTTAAGTTCCTCACAAGAATTTGCAAAACAACAGGACAGGCTGGGTTCAAAATGTTTTCTTGTATTCTTGTTCTTTCCATCTGGAAGAAGACAAAGCACAATGGTGAGAGGGACCTGTGGTTTTGTCTCTGCTTTTTGCACTTGCTCTCTGGGTTTGGACAAGTGGTGAAAAAAAACAATGCAAGGAATCACAAGGTTGAAACAAGCTATATTTAAATGCCTTTGTCTCTTCTACACAGCACTGTTCTTTTTTTATCCACTGTCTAAGTATTTCTGACTGGACAGTGTTTGCTTTTTTATTTTTATTTAACTTGGTGAAAAAGTAGACAAATATCCCATCTTGACGCATTGATCTGTACAATTCTTCTTCTTCTTCTGTACATGTCATGTATACTTAGAATTAAAAATAAATAAAAAAGCGTGTAATACCGTGTTTATATTTGTCCCTGTTAATAATATCAAATGTGTTTGGAACAAAAGACCTGCAACATTTCTAACTTGTGTGTATGTAGTTTGAGCCGGAGACCACAGAGTCAGAATGACCCTCTGTTGTAAAGGGAAACAGTAACACTAGCTCGCTCGCTGACCACAGTTTCAGTAATGGCTTTCAGGGTGGCCCACTACATGCAAGGAACATGAGGGTATTCAGTTAACACAAATGGGATGTGCTCGTAACAGTGACCCCGGAACGAACAGGGATGAGGCATTGTGTGTTTTGAGTGTTTTACAAGGACATCAATGAAAGGAGGATGGTAGGTTATGTGACCCTCATCAAAATTGCTCCCTAGTAGGTTTGGTAACAAGAAGCGAAAATAAACACTGTTGATTTTCTTTTTTATGTGAATAATTAAATGAGGTTTCTGTGAAAGAAATCATTGGTGAGAGTGCTCATAGTTCAGCTATAAAGTTCCTCAACTTCAAAACACACATGTCTGTATCAAATATAAATGGCAGGATAAATTTAAACTCTAATAAATGAACCCAAATTAGTAAACACAATTAGAAGCTTTGAACCGTTGACGAGGCACTGTGCAAAGGTCTTCTCACTGATGGGCTCCGCAAAAGGAAAAATAAACGAGGGCTCGCATGTGACTGGAAAATGACGCAGTGAGGTTCTGCTTTAAATGCAACTTAGAGTGATCCCCTTGCTCCCACAGTCCAAATTCACTGATTCACTGAGTTTTGCAGTCGACATCCCCTTCGCCGGTCCCCTTCAGTTTCTTCAGCTCCTTCAGTAGCTCCTGTTCAAGGGTTAAGATCTCCTTGGGTTTCTTGTACTGGACAAGAGAGAAGAAAAAATAAAATCACTTCAACATTCTCTCTGTGTCCCTCTTGCAAATCCTTCACTGTAATCAAAAGAGCGTGCAAAAATATAAAGCAAATATCACAAAAAATTATAATAAATAAATATTGGTGTGTGACAGTACAGACGAAAACAGGGAGAACTAAATTTCAGGAAATTAATAAAAACACCTAATCCTCTGGATTTGCATAAAATGCTTTAATAAACAAAGTACAACTTTTGTTCTGTATATTTTTGCTACCATTCTGATTGCTGAGATTATACTGTTGGGGCCCTGCATTCAACATTTAATGTTAGAACACTAAGAATCAACCTTTAATGCTTACATCTTTACATTTAAAGCATTTGGTAACATAACATTCATGCGTTTAGATTAATTTATTATTCATTGTTGTGTAGAACTTACGCTGACAATTAAAGTGTTGTTGGCGTGAGTGAAGCTGAGGGAGGAGTTGTCCAATGGCAGCTCATTGCGATCTAAATCAGTAATACTGAACTTCTTATAATACCTGGGAAGACATGGAGAGGCTGTCATAGGTTTATCACACCACTGTATAGACGAATGTATTGTATACAGTGCCATCTATAGGGAGGACAGGAGAATTACATGCAACAAGTGTACCAACACACAAATGAAAAGATCATATGGAAAGGGAAGCCCCGTGTTCGCATGCAAGCTTACTTTTTGTTTGACGTTTTTACGATGATGCATCTCTCAGACGGCTGCGCAGAAACACTGAAGACATCTTTGGGGTAGGGAAGGTTGCGGATTCTCCACTGAAAGCTGGTCTTTGTGTCTTTACGCATGAGCAGAGGCTGTGGAACCAGAAACAATCAAATGATTCAGACATGACATCTACTAGCGTTTACTCTAAAATGATTTGCTTTCAAAGTGAATTAAAACAAACAAAAACACCCATTAGAAAATGAAGTTAATTCTAAAGTCACAGAAGAAAGAAAACTCACATTGGAGCAGTTCTCCTTGATCACCTCTGAATCCGAAGAAGTGACAGGGCTCACAGGTGGCTCCCCGACCTCCACCTGCCATTGGCCCTGAGCTCCAAGTGTGCTTTTAAGACACCACTTTCGTACTGAAAAGTACCAAACGTTTTATAAGATACATAAACGTATGCCATTAAAATGTGAAATTGTGAAACTCAAGACCTATTGCTTACCAATGAGGTCATCTGTTTTCAAGTCATACTCTTCTGACATTTCTTTTCCATCTGTAAAGAGGTAGTGGATCTTCCTTTTTCCTGGGGGGGGGGGGGGGGGGAGAGATTGTTCATACAAACTAGAAAACCAAATACAGAATACTAATGTGTTTTCACAAACAAGTCAACTAGTGTCAGTACTACATGTGATCAGTCTTAGGATAGTAAGCAGTATATTAGGTGTGTCTTTCATTGTGCAAACTACACTATTAAATATTTTTTAGTCAAATGTAAATCGTTTGAATTGGTGTAAACAAAAACCAGGATGGCTGGATAAATGGGGCTGTTTCAGGGATTTATATAAAGTGATTCGTAGATTAAAGAGCTATCACAATTAGCTAGATGCTAAAAGTAGGAGTGCCTAACTGGTCTGTGCAGCGAGTCACATTGTACCCTTTTTATTGACACACAACTTTTTCAGAAATTATGCTATAGGCTACTGGCGACGGGCTGTTATTTAATTATTAAAACTTCTTTTAAAGTATGTATTTGACCGTCTTTGTTATGTTAAACAACATGCGTAATATTCTACAGGGCCAGTTGTGCCACCTGGTTGTTGCCTAGTGACATGAATGTTAGCTGGAAAGCTAGCTAACAGTCTAAGTTCATATAAATGACTAACGCCAGGCAATACCACACTAATGCTAACAAAAGCATATCTGAAATTGGACTAGCTTGTTTTTCTTCTTACTTTGTAAGTAACTCACCATCGTGTATCAAGGCTGTTTTCTTTGATGATTTTAGGATATCAGTCCAACTTTGCACAGCCATGTTTCTAAAGATGTTCTCGTGCACAGGGGCACTTCCGGACTCAACCCGTAACCACAGCAACTGAGGTCAATAAACAAACTAAACTAAACTAAAATATTTATAGAATTAATCAAACTGTATAATCGTAAAAGTTATTAAAAACAAGCATTGTTTTGTATGGAGATTTGGGTGTGTGGTTTAGATACAATAAAACCAAAAAATAAATAATTAACCCGGAAGTGAAACATTTGATTTGGATGTTGTTCTTTACGTATGGTGCCATCTGAACAGGGGTAAGAGCCAAACTATTAAAGTTTAAAGCGTTTTCTGCCTCGAATGTGCAATTATATTGAGATATGTTGGAGTGAATTAAAACTTTATTTAAACATTGAGTGAAAATGAAAGTTGAAACAGTCTAAATACCGACTGTTTATTGTTTCTTATCCGTTAGCACAAGCTAAAGAAAGTTAGCTAACACTATTTTATCGTTATAAAACATATCGTTATCTTTTTTGATCGTTATCAAAGATAGATTTCTCAAGATTAACTTCCGTGTCAGCTAATATGCACTGAGTACAAGCCGAAACAGCTGTTGCTATTCCTGTGTCTTTTGCTTTGCTAATGTAACTACTAATACTGATATTATAAATTACACACTAATGTTGTAAATGCAGCAATTGTATCCAGTAAGTGTAACAGAAAAAAGTATAAACAGTAACTGGTTTATACAAGCTTACTGTTCATTACTGTTACTGTACATTGCAGTGGTGGGATGGCCTCAAGTTTTTGGGTTTTTACTACTTATTCTACTAATTACTTTGCAGATTATTACTGTTCTCTCAACATGAAGGTTCATGTTATCAATTATAATGTTTTGTTTGTATAGATTAAACTACACAATAGTTTTTAAGGTTGTTCAAATTTGCTCCACCATGACAGATATAACATTACAATGCTTCTTGCAAACTAATGCATGTATTATATCATTCAATAATATAACATTGACAGTCTGCATGAATGTACTCTTTTACTTTTGATACTAAAGTACATTTAGATAATATTTGCATTACTTTATTAACATTTTGAATGCAAGACATTTTAATGTAGTGTTTTTACGGTGTCATACTGTCAAATTGTAACTTTTAAAAACTACAAAAGAGTTAAAAGTTTAAAAACAAACAAATAGCAGATGAAAATATTTTTTTGCAAAGGTTTGATACTTAAATTCTGTCATTCTTTCAGTGTGAACTCATTACACACTCAAACATGGTTAGAAGTATTGCACAATTAGTATTACACAGCTTATGTTACAGATTTGTGGGATGGTTTTACTCCACAAAGTTATATATAACTCAATAATTCTGCTCTCAATGACGCAGGCCCCCCCCCCCCCGACCCCCTTCAAGAGGCAAGATGGATCCTCGTCACGGGATTATGAAAGCCTTTCCAAAAGTTAAAAGGACCAGAGTGTTGCAAGGAAAGAATGCCCCCCCAGTAAAGAAGAAACCTGAAGAATGTGATGTCACAGGTTGTTAGTGTGTGTCTGTGTGTGTGTGTGTGTGTGTGTGTGTGTGTGTGTGTGTGAGTGTGTGTGAGAGAGAGAGAGAGAGAGAGAGAGAGAGAGAGAGAGGGAGAGGGAGAGGGAGAGGGAGAGAGAGGGAGAGGGAGGGGGGGAGGCTGTAAAAACAAGTACCGGTACATAAAGATGTGCATGAGGGACAGATTAAGAAGAAAGAAAAAGACAGAAAATGCAACATATTTCCCCCTTTTTAACATGTCCCTCTCTTCTGTCCCAGGAAACTCTTTTAATGGTGTCACAGTGTACATCCTGCCTGCTGGAATAGGAAGTGCCAGATGCCAGATCTTTCAAAGGCAAATTCAGCAGAATGGAGGACAGACGGAGAGTTCACTGTGTCCCAGCGTCACCCATGTTGTTGTGGATGACAACATGGACCGTGACCGGGCCCTGCGCTTACTGAAACTGGATTGTATGCCCTCTGGAGTCCAACTAGTGAAATGCAATTGGTTGAGCTTGTGCATCAGTGAAAAACAACTGCTGGATGTTGACAGCTACAGCCTTCTGTTACCCAAGAGGTAATGACCTTATTAGTACTTTTTTATAATGCTAACCTGTATCTTTATCTCATGATGTTTCCAGTTTATCACATTCATAGACTTATTCAGAGAAACAAGCCATGGTGAATGCATATCTACTTTTAACTTGTACGTCACATAAATCAAAAATACAGATGTTTCCTCTCAACTCATTTTTGTTTTTCAGGTGAACTGTCCCTTTAAAATTTAAGCATTTACAAAATTGCATTGATATGGAGACAGCAGATTTATTTTAGAGGTCAGTCTTATAACTATATATAACTATATATAATGTTCTCCCCCTTAGGGAATCTGAAACACAGTGTGACAACGTTAAAGAAGAGCTTCACAATGTCAAGCCTGCTGCAGAAGCTGCTGTAGAGCCAAGCAAGCAAGAGACCACATACACGGTAGGTTTCCTGGTCGTGTGAACAGGTTTGACAGGTTTTGCAGTCCTTCAGTCAGTAATGATTTGGTACAATAGGGCAGTGGTTTCCAGATGGTGTGCCACGGAAATCAAACAATTAGGCCTATTGCATTTAACTGTACACAAGGTTATGAATGATTTGTAATTTACTTCAGTGTTTCCCCCAGGTTACTGCTCTGGGGGGTGCTGCCTGGGCTGGATCAGGTCCGTGTGTGGCGCAGATTTTTTAAGTTCTCTCCTTACCTTTCCTTCTGTCTCTGACTGTAAGTGTGTGCGCTCGCGCGCGTGTGTGTATGTGGGTTCGGAAGCGGAGCTCCGCCCTTCCAGGAAGCAGAGGAGAGAATGTAAATACGCAAAGCAACTGAAACGTGCACATAAATGAGATAAATGACATAAACGTTTAGTTTATTTAATAAAAGAGCACCTGTTCAATGTGAAAAGTGAGTTGTGAATAGGGAAACACTGGACTTTATCGGTACTTTGTCCTACACACTTATTTCACAATATAGAAACAATAGGTCTTATATGCTTTGGCCTAAATATAAATAAAACAATCATTAAAAAAAAGAAATCTGTCAAAGCGAACCCGTTTTAGCCATTTGCGCATGGTGGGAAATATTAGAGTGTGACACATCAAAGGCTCTCTGCTAGTGTGAAGGAGAATAGCTTCTTACAAGGACTAGGCTAAATAAATGTTCACAGAGTGATAACAGTGATACTCTGTGTTATAGAGGGGATTCTGCCCGGATATGAACACAGGTGTGCCTTGAGATTTTGGCTTGGTCTTTGGTGTGCCTTGGCCACAGAACGTTTGGGAACCCCTGCAATAGGGGACAAAAGTATGTTTGTGTTATAGTTTAACATTCCATTTTACTCTCAGACGGTCCCAGACACTCAAGAGGAAGTGCAAGGAGAAGAAGACGGCGTCTCTCAGAGTGACCTGGAAGCTCTCCTCCGTGGCCAGCACCCCAAAGAGGAGACTCCTGGCCCCAGCCTCAACCCCGGTCCAGAGTCTGCCGCTCGAGAGGTGACCTTGGGGAAGTGGGTCTGTGCCCAGTCCTCTCAGTCCAAAAGTAATAACTTCAACAAGCACATCACTGACAAACTAGAAGTGCTGGCCAAGGCCTACACACACCAGGGGGACAAGTGGAGGGCGCTGGGCTACTCCAAGGCTGTCAACGCACTGAAGAGTTACCACAAGCCTATTACATCATATCAGGTAACCTAATGCAGATGCCTTTGTTAGAAATGTCAGGCATGTGTATAGTTGTTGGATATACTGTAGCAAGTACACAGAATACTTTAAGTGCACAATACAGGGATTATTTTATTTTGCGCATATTGCCTTTTGAATCCGAACATTTCTTCATTTGTTTTAGGAGGCTTGTCAGATCCCGGGAATTGGAAAACGCATGGCGGACAAAATTGATGAGATCATGGAGAGCGGTCACCTGCGGAAGCTAGACCACCTCGGGGAGGCTGTGCCGGTACTGGAGCTTTTTACCAACATCTGGGGGGCAGGGACTAAAACTGCACAGCTGTGGTACCAACAAGTAAGGCACACACACACACACACACACACACACACACACACACTCACACACACACAAAACTCTTTTTAGGGCGTTTTCCCAAGTCCAACATATAGTCCGTGTTTTATTTAAACTCTGGTGGTTCAGTTGTGAACGCAGTAATCGCACTCTGGTGCGGACCAAAACAACCCGTCTCAGACCGTTTCCAAGCAGACCTTACTGCCCTACTGTGGTTCGATTGCACTGAGAACATACTCAAAAATAGTGACGTTTATAAAGTCATAGTGTTTTCTCCGTGTTTCCATTGCAAAATGTATGACCAATAAGAAAGTATTCTGGGGGTACATTTCGTACACGCCACTCATTTTTATGTGTTACGCTTAAATTTGTGTCACTGTGAAACCGAAACCATACTAAATATATATATATATATATATATATATATATATATTCCTTTAAGTATCACATGGACTAATGACTTGTGAAAGCCCTTCAAACCAATTTAAGAGGTCATGATATAAAATGTTTGTTTATACATGTATTATAAAACATATATATGGTTATATCATTAACTTATTTTGTAAACTGACAAATATTGACATAAGTATCATCCTCAACAATAGTATCTGTTGGGCTATGGGTTAATTAGGAGCCTTTTCAGTGGAGGCTTTGATTCTTCTGTGTAAAACTATGCCTATAAAAAGATTACAATAAAAGTGTGCGATCATCAGAATCCTAAATGAATAGTAGTTTGGCTGTGGGCTCTAAGATGTAATTCTAATTACATTGATAACTAAGGCAAGAAGGGCACAGAAGGGAAATGTCTAATACACTCTATAACATACTGTGTTCTTTGTTTTTAGGGATTTCGCACGCTGGAGGACATCCGCACAAAAGCCCACCTCAGCAACACTCAGAAAATAGGACTCAAGCACTACGACGACCTACTTGACCGAATGCCCAGAGAAGAAGCAGCAGACATAGAGAAAGTGGTAATGCATCTTCATCCATCGCAACATGTATCATTCTGTGATGACGACTGACATATGTTTGCATCTTTCACCACTTTTAATGTTTATTCAAGCACATAGAGGTGAGACATCTCTGAAACAGCTTCTCCCTCTAACCCTCAGTGATTTAGAAACCTTGAAGTAGGAAATGTTTGTGTCAGCTTTCCTTAACTACTTGATAATGTGAAACCCAGATTGTTCTCACAAAGTGAAGTATCCCGAAGGGGAAAACTACCTCTTGAAAACTTAAAGAAGTAGCTGCATCTTACGTTAGCCAGATACCTGTTCACTCCAGAGCGTTGAGTACAACACTAGTTGTTTTCATATTGTATTACTCGGATTTTCTTTTTCCTTCGAAGCAGCCAGATAGAAAGTGCACATTAGATAAATGGCGAAAGCATGTGTACTCCCTCAGGCTTGTCAAAAATAGCATGTGATGCTTTAGTAAGCCTGCCTCCCAGTATTTGGAGAGCTTACTTGTTTGTTAGTGGCAGAGTAAAAACAAGAGAACATAAAAAGTAAACAATACTTTTCTATTATTGAAAAGCCAAATATTTAGAAACGCTCCACCACTCTAGGATAGATGATAGCCTTTATTTTGTGTCTTTTTTTTGGGGTGTATGTGCAGGTGAGGGATGCTGCCCAGGCTATAGACCCAGGCCTGGTGTCGATGGCATGTGGCTCCTACCGTCGCGGAAAGGCCACGTGTGGAGATGTTGACATACTTATATCCCATCCTGATGGCAAGTCTCACAAGGGCGTGTTCAGCAAAGTGTTACAGAGCCTCTGGGACAGTGGTAAGCTCCATCCTATTTAGGTGTTAAGGACTGTCCGATGTCTTATTTAAATGTGTGTTTTCCTTAAGAACAACCTAAAAAAAACTTT